>NW_025999437.1:0-232043 GCF_019419815.1 Pyrus x bretschneideri
GGGGGGGGGGGGGGGGGGGGGGGGGGGGGGGGGGGGGGGGGGGGGGGGAGGGGGGGGGGGGGGGGGGAGGAATAGAGGGGTAACTTACTCCAAGGGTTACGCTAAAGGTAATAGAGTTTCAATTTAAAGTGGGCCTCCAGGCACCTGCCTGTTTGCCATATGAGGCCCTTTTAAGTGAGACCTAGGTGCATGCCTTGTTTGCCTTGCTTATGGACCGCATCCGAATGTGTTGAAGTCTATATCTTTTGTTATAAATCTTTTAATTCATGTCCAAATGCTAATTACAACCCTCTAATTATTTTATGAGCATTGGATTTGTGGCTAATCTTTTTAATATGGTTAATTACAAGTCCAAAGTCCAAACCAAGGGGAATATTTTGTTTTTAATTGGACTCTCTTAAAAATTGTGAGATCAGTTTTAAATGCATTTTTAGGATGTGAATCAAATTACTTTGTGTTCAAGTTGAGAAACAATTTACAAACCCTAGTCCTCCTTTTCATTAGGATCACGTTTACTACAAGAATCTGGTTTTCCATCAATTACTGACACACTTCGCATTCCGTTGAATTGAGTGTGAGATTAGAAAAATTCTTTGAGTGAAACTCTTCAAATCTAGCAGATTATATCATCCATTTTGTATGTGCGCAAAGATTCTTACTCCGCGTTCAGTGGTGTGCGATCAAAAGGAGACAAAAAACTGCTTGCTTGCTTCAAAAATTGTACTGCATCGTGTTGGTAAGGTATGTGTATTGCGCGGCTCCCCACCAGGTTTGAATAACGTATGTGCTTCTTTTTCTGATTAAAAAAAAAAAAAAAAAAAAAAAGAAGCAGCTTTTTGCCGGAGGTTTTTTTTTTTCCCATGTGTTGGTGACTTCCGGCATAAAAGCGTTTTCTGCTCTTCTCTTTCTTATGTTCATTTATATTACTGGTGTCTTGCATTAATCCTGTTGTCTGTGTTGTATTTAAATCAATTCACAAAGCACGTTTATGGATTGGTTCACTGTCATCTAAGTTTGTTTAGCCCATCCATCTACGATCTTCAACTTATAAAACCATATTTTTGAAAACTCACTTAACTTATGCACATCATCTGTTATATATATAGTTTTGTGTCAACTTATAATACCGTGTTGGTATGTCACATGGTTTATGAGATTATGAGTAACGAATTTCAGTGAAATTGTAACATCATGTCGATTATGTGACAAAAAATATTACTCCTTATAAGGATCACCCTAACTGTGTAGTGTGTACTATACATATATACCGCCATTGATTCTCTAACGTCTCTACAATTTGAGACAAAAGAAAAGAAATGCCATGAAGCCAAGGAAAAGAGTGGCAAAGATAGCAGCAATTGCAACCAAGAGAAAGGGGATCCTGGCAAATTTGAACAACTTCCGCAGACTTTAGTTACTGACATTTTCTCAAGGCTCTCCGTCAAGACAGTTTTCAACTGCAGGTGTGTTTGCAAAGAGTGGCTTTCTATAATTTCTGACCTTCAATTTATTCATCTCCATGCTTCAAGATCACCCAACGGCATCTTGATCAAGGACTATCCCCCACATAGAAGATCAAAGAATGCTTATTTCACCCATGTAGACCAATGTGTTGGCTCTGATTTTCGGCTTGAGAAAATTAGGTTTCCCTCCCGAAATAACCTACCACCCAAGGGAGCCTTTCATAATTATATGATAAACTCATGTAACGGTCTACTTTGTTTTTCTGGAAAGGCTAATCAAGATTATTACATGTTTGTGTGCAAGCCAATATTGGGTGAGTACATCACCATTCCACCTTCCAATCAAAGTGGAGACGAATGCTTTTGTGTTGGACTTGGTTTTAGCCATGTGACGAATGAGTACGAAGTGTTGCAACTGAACAATAGCGAAGTGGCTGAGATATACACCATTGGTACAAGAGCATGGAGAACCATTGGAAATTGCCCTCAGGAGTTTTGTAATTATTTACCGTTCAATGCTTTTCTGCATGGAGCTCTTCTTTTGCTTAACCCTAACATATTTGCACTTTCTTGCAATAGCGGAAAACAGTTATGCATTTGCACCATAGAGCATGTTTGATCCGCGAGTGCTGGGTTTCTGATCTCATAAGTACTTTTGACTTCGACAGAGAACAATTCGGATCACTATCCTTACCTAGATTACCAGAGAATCATTTTTCTAATATGTTGGTATTGAATGTGGTGGGAGATTGTCTCCATTTATGTGTGATTGGTGTTGATTCTCTCAAATTGGTCATGTGGGCTATGAAGGAGTACGGTGTTCAAGAGTCTTGGACAAAAATCATTGTTTTTGAAAGCTTGTATAAGTATCACAGGGATCTAAGCTGGCAGTCGTATGAACATATTATGTTTCTAAATAATGATGAAATCCTGCTGTTGTTCAACAATAGGGATGTGTTTTGTTATAATCAAGAAACTAAGAGCTTCAGGGAGATATCAATTCAAGCGACTACATCGCCCTTTTTAGCAATTGCTTACAGTCCCTCCCTTATTTCGCTCTACGATGTTGCAGAAGGAGAAGAGGTGGAGAGGTACTGATCAAGTTATAGTCTTCACTTTTTACTTGTTGAACTGTCGAAGTTAAATCTTTTTTAAGACAAACGTGACCTATGTTTTTGCATTTTTCAAACATGCATAAAAAGGTCGTATGAGTTCTACTAATTATACCTAGTTCTGCATATCATGATATACGCGCTGTTTACTAGGCCGCGACGAATGTGACATATCCTAAACTTAAAGCAAACTTTTTGTTAGATATAGATGGCTTTAGTTTGTTTACCTTTCTTTGGTCACGTAAGAGATGATTGTTTCTTTTTCACTGAATGAGGCAAATGATTTTTCTCTGGTAAGTTAGCTGCATTTCTGTGTTACAACTCTTAGTTTTGCTTTTTTGGTTGGGGAAGTTGATTATATCCTTCATTTATGTCATGTTTTCAGGGTAGGCAACAGTAAGAAATCTGAAGGGAGTCACGGCGGTGGTGCCGTCCGCGGTGAGCACTTTCATTTACAAGGAAAAGAATTATGTTAAGCATTTGGTGGGAGGCACGGGGTTCAATGCTTAGATGCAAGTTCCGAGCTCTTCTTCAATTACTTTTGTATGAAGATTAATCGTTGGAGTGCAAAAAAACTCACCTTGTATTCTTCGGCAAATTTGCTTCTATGGATACCAAAGCATATGGTAAAAGAGGCCACCAGAGAAACTGATCTGCTTCTGTAGATAACAAGGGGATTACAAAGCTCTTGTTATAATTTAACTTTTGGGCAATTACCACTTTACTACTCTTTAAGTTTTGCAGATCTCGCACTCAACTACACTTGTTTTTTTCATATCACTTTCATACATAAAAGTTTGGTTTTTCTGTTTACACTTTCCCATCAGTACACCAGCATACCGAGCGTGCCAGGCTACTTACGTCATGCAATGGTTTGGTGTGTTTAAGTGTAGAAGTAGAAGTTGAAGTATCAGGTTCAGATTTCAAAGATTGGCGTCTTATTTAGGAGAAATTTTCATTATGTCTGAAATATATGATGATATAATATGCGTCATTATATAGGTGAAGAAAAGTTTTATTTTTGAAGTGTCTCAGCATTATTTAATGACATGTGATGTACCATCTTATGTTTCGAGCACACTAAAAACTCTCTCAATATAATTAAGGGTAAATCTCAGTTTATTACTCTCAAGTTTCGTGATTTTCAACATTTTGTATATAAAGTTTTTTTTCGTCCCAAAGTTATACTTAAAGTGTTAATTTTGGGACAATATCATACATCCGTTAGTATGACTGTTAAGTTTCCCGTTAACTGATCATGACATAGTGCCTATGTGGATAATGACTGGACGCCATGTGTCATCAAGGGGTCCACGTGGAAATTAAAAATTCAAAAAAGAATTTCCACCCAAAATTTTAACTCATAACTGTGTACTGCCTTCCTTTTTTTCCCGCCAAAATTTTTTGAAAAAATAAATAAAATTAAATAGGGAAAAAACCACAACTTTCTATTCCAAATTTGCAAATTTAATTCCAAACAAACTTTCAATTCGCTTTCCAAAAAAAAAAAAAAAAGCTTTCAATTCTAAATCTGCAAATTCATCCTTTAAACTACTAACTACCAACGAAGTTCACAATAAAGTTTCAAGGGTTCACAACAAAGTTCAATTGTTAACAACTTTCAATTCACAACAAAATTCAATATTCCAAGTTGTACATCCTCCAATTCACAGGAAAGTATCAAAAGACCACAACTTTAACAACTAATGGGTTAGGTGTTCTTCCAACATATAAGTACACAACTAAACCAAAATAAGAGTACCAAAAACACCAAAGATCTGTCCAAAACACTAAAGATCTATCCGAAAGTTGTTTCAAAAAAAAAACTAAGGGCATATTCAACTATAACAAAATGAACCCTTAAACAACCTAAAGCATTAAAGCAGCATCATGGAACATTCATCCTCCTCCTTTTCTGACCTCTTGCAGTAGACTTTGAAGCATTAAAGCAGCATCATGGAGCATTAAACAACCTAAAGCATTAAAGCAGCATCATACCTCTTCACAAGCCATGTCACTTTGCAGTTACGATTTTCCCTCCAAATCCTCGGACATTCATGTTTCCTAACATAAGTTTTCACTTGCATTGAATCTTCATGTACACCCTAGAAGCATACAATCTCCATGCACAGTTTTTCTCACGCTTTGCACTAATCTTCCATTTCTCATTCATTTTTAGCTTAATAGAAGGTGCATCATGCTTAATGGAGTGAGACCATACTGCCTCTCTCAACTGTGCAGCATCTCTGAACTTCAATCCCTTTTTCAAAATTTGGATCATGCCTATCGATTTCTTCATTGAACTCAGGGTAGATGACATTCTCATCACATTTTGAACCTGAATCATCAACACTGTGTAGGTCATATGAGTCTTCTCTCTCATCATCAAGTGGAACATCTTCTACATCCCTTGCATCAATAACGTCTTCTGGATGTTGGTTCCCAACCCCTTCACCCCTTTCAGCATCTCCAATCACAGTGTCTACAACCGTATCATCTACTGCACGATGATCATCATCTTCCAAACTATAGTTACTGTCCACAAACTTATTATCAATAGTGTCATCTTTTGCATTTACTGCCACAAATAATGCATATTTATTAAAAACCTAAACTTTGCAAAAATAATTGAATACTGAAATTAAAATTGCAAAAATAAATGTTTCAAAAATTTTACCTTCATTAGCTTCTAGTTCTGGCCCTTCATTAACTTCTTCAAATCCTTGACCTTCATCACCTTCATCATCTTCATCACATTCATTATCAGCATTGAGAGGACCATCTTCAACCTCATCTCCACTTCCTTGTCCTACCTCAGTTGCTTCAGCCTCATGCTCATCATCACCATTGTAGGCTATGTCATTCAAAAGACATAACCTTTTTTCTAAGTGATCAGCACCCCTTTTTGCTCTACCCTTCTTCAGTTTTGATCCACTTCCCTTTGTAATCGAAATTGCCACTCTCAATTCCTCAATATCTTATATAGTAACACCTTTTTTAATATGCCACTCTTCATGGCAGCTTGCTTCGGACATAGAAGTTCTAGGTACATTTCTATTTCCCTAGTCCCTGGAACATACTTGCACATTTTAGCCACATCTTGGTCCCGTTCAATAAGCCTTAATCCCTCCCTATAAGACATCTTAGGAATCCTACAGTGATACAAGATAAACTCATCATATCCTAACTCCTTAACCATTTCATCAATCTGGAAAAAAGACATGAAGTCTTTATCTACGTAATCAAACCAAACCTCAAACCCTCCCATATATGCATTATCAGACCACTTCCCACCGTGGTTAATTTTAAGGGTAAATAATTCAGGCATGCATGCAAATTCAAGGAAAAAGATTTTAAAACCCAAAAAGTTAACCCAAAACACTAACTTGTGGGACCATGAGGACAAAAAGGTGAAAACAAAACCATGGGGACCATGAATACATGGTTTTTTAAAGGCTGCAATTGAGACCACAAATGAAGACAAAACCACGTGCACATTGAAAACAATTAACAATGCAGGAAACCCACTACAAAACACAATTCCACAAACCATAGGAAAAAAAAAAAGGGATTGGAACTCACAAATCCCTAAAATTCAAAATTGAAAAATCCGGAAAACCTAAGCCCATATTATCTACGCTTTGAAAATGGTGGGTTACTTACAATAAACTGGTGTTTCAGCTACTTCAATTCTCCTTTTTTGCCACCCCATTGCCAGCGATGGCTTCATGACAACCTTGTCCAGAAACAGTTCCCCTTCTTTGATGTGAAAAGGTGTGTGCAACGTATAATGGCGTGCGATCGATAGCGAGTTGGATCGATCGCGAGGTGGAGTGACGACGAGGTTGAGCGACGACGAGGTGGATTGACAACGAGTTGGTAAGGTTTCGGACAGAGATGGAGGATCAAGATTTCTGGGGGTGTGGGCCTTAAGTGAAAAATGGTTTTCACTTTTGCTTTTTCACTTTTAATTGTTCATATTCTCAATTTTGAATTTTGAAAATTTGGGTTTTTTTTTTTTTTTTTTTGTGTTGAAATTTTAATTTCCATGTGGACCCTTTAATGACACTGGCACCCAGTTATTGTCCATATGGGCGCCACGACATCAGTTAATAGGAGACTTAACAGCCAGACTAACGGATATATGAGACTGTCACAAAATTAACACTTTAGGCATGACTCTGGAACGAAAAAAACTTCATGTACTAAATATTGAAAACCACAAAACTTCATTAAGCGTAAGAACAGAGAACATGCAAATAAGACAAATATCCACCTCTTTCGAGCATTTACATATTCTAAATTTACAACTCCTAATTATATGGCACTTTAGAAAATATCTACTCTTTGGTTCAAGCCTCATGCATTCCTACCAAGTAATCTACTTTGTAAGCTCCAAAGATAATGTAAATAGATTGATAACATGGTGATTAGGAATTTAACAATAGACCAAAACCCAATAGGTTGGCAATTAAAATTAAGGGAACTTTAATGAAAAGTTCTCGGTATTACTCACTTTAATGAAAAACCACATTTTTACATTAAAAAGTCAATCATAGTACTATTCACTTTACCCTTTATTTTGTCCTTATCGTTAAAATTTAAAGTTTTCAAGTCTTTTTAATTAGTTTTCCTTAAAATTAAAGATTATTCATACTAAGGGCTTCATCTAAGCTCTAGCAAAATAAATATTTTCAAGTAAAAGTAAAAGAAAGATAAAATCTAGAATCCATGACAATGCATGTCTCAGACTCTCAAGCTCTTCTTCTCTCTAATACTTGAGTATTGTATATTGAATATAGTGATCTTGTAGAGAGCTTAGGCATGCCTTATATAGTAGAGAATAACAAAAACATCTATCAAAAGGTCTAAGAAAACTCTCTTGAAACAAAAACAAGCTAGGAAAGAACTCCTTGACTTGGGACATACCAGCCATTTTGTACGCTAGATTTGGCGGGTCTTTCCACCTTTTAAAACTTCTGGAAAATTATGGAAAACATAGATTTCGTGATAGTAAAGAAAAAATATTCTTAAACGGGTATATATATTGCCAAATATTTAGGGGGTGTAGTCAAACTAAGATTTTAAAGGATTTTAAAGAATTTTAAAAGTAATAGATTTGATAGGATTTAAGAGGATTAAAGACTTCTACAAAATTCATATGGATTTTTAAAGAATTTGAATGGATTGTGGTGGAAGGATTTGAAATCCTAGAGGGTGAGGTTGGATTCTTTTTAGTTTGGTTATATATACTTTTGGCTCTTAAATCCCACAAAATCCACAACTTATTGAAATCCTCCAAAATCTTAATTTTTTTAATACACTTGGATTTGGATGGATTTTAAAATCCTTTAAAATTGTTTAATTGACTACACATAGATTTTAAAGGATTCTAAAATCTTTTAATTAACTACACCTAGATTTGAATGGATTTCAAAATCCTTTAAAATCTTTTAATTGACTACACTAGGATTTTAAAGTCTTTTAAAATCCTCTCAAATCCTAGTTTGACTACATCCCCCTTAATTTTCTAGCTATAGTAAGGACAAATTTAGTGAACAAAATTGGGTTAGTTTTGTGAGAATCGGAGAATATTGCCAAAAGGGCTTTATAGCGAGAAAAATGATTTCTCGCTGCAAATTCCTTAATTTGCTGAAAGAATAATTTGTTGTAATGTATATTATGACACATGATGTACTATACGACGTGTTTCGGACACACATAAAAAATTTATCCATTTGAGATGTATAAGAGAGAATAATCAATTACTAATTATAAGAAAAAAAAATTAAAGAGACCTATAACTAATAAATACAAATCATCCCTACCTATTTTACATTGCAATAATCAATCTTAATTAAAGTGCTTGATTCCTACATATAGAAATGAAACTCACCTATACTAATGTGTAACTAGGTGTGTTAAGGGCGTTGTACACGTATTAGATGATTTCTTCTTTCTTGATTACCATTTGACATTTGTCATTTGCCAAATACATGCAGTTTATACGTGCCAATTTAGCAGGTAAGAAAAGTTTCCACAACAAAACATGCAGGTGGTGGTTCTTCTCTAAAAACACTATATCCCAGTGCTCCGGAACTTTCCCAATACCAGACACAAAAAATGGCGAGAGAAAAGAAAGGAAATCCAAAGAAAAGAACAGAAGGCAGTGCAGCAATCAGCAGCAAAAACAAAGAGAAAAGAGAAGGATGCAACAATTTCCTACAACTTCCAAAGGCTTTGATCGTGGAGATTCTCTCAAGGGTATTGTCCATCAAAACCCTCCTGAATTGCAGGTGCGTTTGCAAAGAGTGGCTTTCTTTAATTTTCGACCCTGAATTTACTCGTCTCCACGCTTCAAGATCACCCATTGGCATCTTGATCAAGACCTATCCCCCTATAAGAAAATCTAGGAGACTTGATTTCACCCATATACTAGATTCTGCTGGTTCTGATTTGCAGCTCGAGAAAATAAGGTTTAGTCCCAAAAATAGCCTGCCCATCGGGGCCATGCCCGAATTTCGCTTGATAAACTCATGCAATGGCTTACTTTGCTTTTCTGGAGCTAATAGAGATTACCCCTGTTTTGTGTGCAATCCGATTTTAGGTGAGTATATTACTATCCCACATACTGATAACACTCGAAATCGAAATAGTTTCTTTTTCGTTGGACTTGGTTTTAGCTCCGCGATGAATGAATATAAGGTGTTGCGAATGACCAATGGGACCGAGGCTGAGGTTTACACCATTGGTTCGGGAGTGTGGAGAAGTATTGGAAATGCTCCTGGGGACATTGATCAGTTGCCATTCAATGCTTTTCTGCATGGAGCGCTTCATTGGGTTTCATATAGTAGTAAAAGTCCCGAGTTTATACACTCTTTCGACTTTGAAACAGAACAGTTTCGACCCCTACCCGTCCCTAGCTTACCCGTGAATCAATTTTCGGATTGTTTCCTTTTGGAAGTGATAGGAGGCTGTCTCCATTTGTGTGTGTTTGGGGACGATTGTAGTAATTTGACATGTGGGTAATGAAGGAATACGGTGTCCAAGAGTCTTGGACTAAAGTTCTTGTTTTCGAAAACTGTACGATTGTGTAGAGGAACTGTGCTGTGATGTGTATGAACCAATTATGTATTTGAGTAATGGGGAAATCCTGATGTTGTACAATAACCGCGCTGTAGTTTGTTATAATGGAGAAAGAAAGAGTTTTAGGGAAATAAAGATTACTTGGACTCAGGCGCCCTTTGAGGCCATTGCCTACAGTCCATCCTTTGTTTCACTCTACAATGTCTCAAATGGTGAAGATATGAAGAGGTACTAAGTTTACATTCCAAATATAGACATGTAGTAATCTAGTTACATTTCTTTACTGCTACTTTTATTTTTCGCTTTATGAGTGTGGAATTTAATGTTTCTTAGGCAAATCCAACCTTCGAATTTAATGTCTAATTATCTTCTCGAGTCCTTAGCACTTCTACATTCCTAGTAATATTTGAACACTTTTGAGAAGAAAAAGACAACATGTTATTCATATGACTCATAATACATGTAACAAGTTCACTGCCTATTATCTATTGAGACATTAAGAATACAATTTTTCAAAATTTCTCATCATGAACCAACTGGGGTAGCCCATTGGTGAGGGTGGGTAGGACGATGAGCAGGAGTAGGTTAAGTCAAGTGTTCCACGTACCAATGTATGCTTGATTTCTGTTCAGACGAAATTGACGATCAGTTTTGTTATTGTATATTTTGTTCTAGCATTTTGTTATCTAGGAATTTGAAAAAATAAACGGATGCTTCAATAGTGGTTGAGACATTGGTCACTGATACACTCTTTTTGGCATGCTTACCATGTGTGGCATGAAGGGTACAACGACATGAGAAATGGCTGTTTGCTGAAGGGAGTTACAATTCTGCCAGTTCTTGGATGCCACCCCGAAAGTACACAAAACTGAACTCAGGTTGTGGCTGTCCTTTTGGAGAGGATCTTCCTTGAGCCGTAAGTTCTTCGGCGCGTTGTCATAGTTCCTATTATGAATCTGTTTTCTTGTGCCTGTTTGATGGTTATTTTATCCTTTTAATTTCATTTCCTGAATGCATGCTGAATGATTTTGTTTCTTTTCAGCTGGATTTCACTGAGTGCATTCACTCTATATGATCGGCACTTGGGTTTTGTTGAAATAGTTAAGGGATCCCAATATCTCAACAATGTTTTGAGTAGCTCTTCTTCGATCTCTTCCACAGCAAATAAAGAAGAAGACTGCCTTTTTAGCCATCAGAAAAATTCTGCTTGTATATGCGAGTGATGGCTTGTCTAGAGGACAACGGCGATCGGAAACTTTTGTTAACGTCTATTCTATAGTAATGTGTAAGTGTGAGCCGGGGGTTGCCCATATGGTAACAGAAGAGGCCCTCCAATTCAACACACAACTACCCTGCGCAAAACCTCTCAAACATCTTGAGATTTTTTTATTTTCTTTTTTCTGCCAACACACATTCAGTTTGGATAAACAGCATTGTGAAGGCAACCAGCGAACATCTTCAGTTTGAATAAACAACATTGTTGCCGTAGAATCAGCCGTTCTCGGAGCACCTTTAGTTTGGATAAACAGCATTGCGTCGAGGTTGACTGGTTATCTATCTAAGTCTCGGTCGAAAAGGATTTTCGAATCCTTATTGGCAGAGGTCATCTCATTAGCCATCTCCGCGAAGTGAGGTGTTACAGGTTACTACATTCAGCACATTGAAAGTCGAATTTGATATTAAACTTCGCAAAACTAGCAGCCTTATCTTCAGGCTCTAGAACCTGAAGGCCGAGACGTGTTCCATCCTCGGCCGCAGTCGCAAGATCAAGAAGTTACCAACGCGTTCAACGCAACATCAACACATTTTACTCCTAGGCCGAGCTCAGCCGATGAGTTGGCACGCCCCACATACAATTGAAGGACGTAGTTAGTTTATTAATTACTCGGCATACGCGCCACGTAGGCTTTGTAATTTTTAGGGTCAACAGGTTGTATAGAAATGTGGTATAAAAAACATGTGGTATGAATAGTATTACTCGAAGTTAAAACCTGATGGCATTACAGATTGTTACAAAGCTTGCTTAGTGGTCAAATGATATAGTCAAATCGAGGGATGATTATCACAAGACATTTGCTCCGGTTGCCAAACTAGTCACCTTTCATGAGCTTCTTACTGTTGTTGCTATTCAAAATTGGCATGTTCGCCAACTTAATGTCAACAATCGTTTTTGCATGGTGACCTTGATGAGGATGTGTTCTTGTCACTACCTTGGATTCAGACGAAAGGGGAGACTCGAGTATGCAAGCTTAGTCAATCTTTGTATAGGTTGAAACAAGCCTTTAGATAACGGTTTTTGAAGCTCTTTACAGCTTTCAAAGCAGCTGGTTTCAACCAATCGAAGGTGGATTATTCACTTTTCGTCCAATCCCACAAAGGTAGTTTCATTATCATTCTTGTATTTATGGATGATGTAATTTTGGTGGGCAACAACATACAACACATTGAAGCAACCAAACATTTTCTATCCAAGCAATAAATTAAGCTCAAGAATCTCAGCCAACTCAAATATTTCTTGGGTATCGAGCCATCGAGGTGGCCCGATCATCTGAGGGCATTTCATTATTTTAAAGGAAATATGCACTTGAGATACTTGGAGAACTTGGGTTTTTGGGAGCTAAACCAGAGAAGTTTGCAATGAATCAAATTTAGCACTCACATAGACTAATGGAGAGCTCTTAAGCGACCTGTCATCATATAGGCGTCTTGTGGGAAGATTGATCTACTTAAGGATTACCAGACCTAACCTAGACCTAACTTAGTTTATCTTGTTCATGTGCTTAGTCAATTTATGGACAAGCCATGAGTCCCACAACATGAGGCAGCATTTTTGGTTCTCAGGTACCTCAAAAGACCATCAAGATAAGGCATTCTTCTGTCTGCCAAAAGCACAATGCAACCAAGAGCATTCTATGATGCAGATTGGGCTTGTTTCAAAGATATGAGATGATCGGTAACAAGTTATTATATATTTCTTGGGCAATCACCTATTTCCTGGAAGAGGAAGAAGCAAACTGTAGTAACTCGTTCAACGGCCAAGGCCAAATATTGCTCCACGGCCACCACCTGTTGTTTGTGCTCTCGCAGCACCCTCATAAGCTTCTCCTCCTCCATTGCCGTGAGACTTGATGAAATGATGACGGGCAATGTTTCGCCTTCTCCCAAAAACACATACTTCAAATGGTCCGGCAACGGCTTAAGTTCAAGCGATGGTGCCTGAACAACAGAAGGTAGCATCTTAGTGGAAACTGAATTTGAAAGTGAGAGTGGAACCTTACCATATTGTTGTGGCAATGACTCAAGGGCTGCCACAACCTCAATTATTTCTTCACTAGAACCCATTGCAAAGAATTCCTCCTCCTTGCCGTGGCCTTGCATTGGCCCAAATCCTTCATTTTTGCGCTCTATGGCCTTAGTGATGATTGTTTCTAGGGCGTCCTCGTTCAATTCTTCAAGGTATACCTGCGCCAAAGAATCGATAACATCAATGGAAAAACAAGAATGGTCATCAACGGGATATCTCATAGTTTCAGAAATATTAAAATCAATCACTTCCCCATCGAATTCCATTGTCAAGGTGCCTTTGTATACATCAATCTTCATTCGGGCCGTCTTCATGAATGGCCTACCAAGGAGAATCGGCAAAGATGTAGAATGGGCTGAATCCTCCATGTCTAGGACGTAGAAATCAGCCGGAAAAATTAAATGGTTCACCTGCACAAGCACATCTTCCAAAACTCCTTTTGGATACGCGTTAGAACGATCGGCCAATTGTATAATTACACCATCTTGTTTTAATTCACCCAAATTCATAGATGCATAAATAGAATAAGGCATGACATTTATGGATGCACCTAAATCAAGCATGGCATGTTCAAAACGATTATGTCCAATCACACAAGGAATTGTGAAACTACCGGGGTCTTTGCACTTGGTAGGCAGTTTACGTTGCAAAACAGCGGACACATTCTCGCTTACCTTCACTACCTCTTTGTTTTGCCCTTCTTCTCTTTGTATTGCATAGGTCCTTGAGGAATTTAGCATACTTTGGAACCTGTTTGATTGCATCGAGAAGCGGTATGTTCACTTGCACCTTCCGGAACGTTTCAAGAATGTCCTTCTCGCTTTCTTCCTTTTTTTCTTGCATGAACCTGCGAGGAAAAGGTACATTGGGCAGATTAGGACGTGAAGTACATGAATTTGAACTTAAATTACCTGATTTGGCCGAGTTAGGGTGATCTGCCTCAGGTTGTGTCGTCTCTTCATCTACTTTCTGGGTAGATTTGGGATTGTTTGGCTCGGTCCCAACTTCTTTTCCACCCCTTAGGGTGATGGCCTTGGCGGATTCGAATCCTCCCTTTGGATTGACTGTGGTTGAGCTAGGAAGCTTTCCTTGTTCTCTAATCTGTCCAAGGAACTCAGAAATCTGCCCTATTTGTTTCTTCATATCCATCATCTCCTTCTCGTTATTTTCTATCCGGTTGTTTTGATTTTGCAACCCCTGTGAAATAGAGGTTAGTAATTGCATAGCTTGATTACTTTCCAAAGACGTACCTGAATGAGATGATGCCGAAGGTTGTTGGGATTGTTGGGGTGCATACGGCTTGGAATAAAAACCAGGGGGGTTTGGCCTAAATCCTCCTTGTTGGGCAGTTTGTTGTGGCTCCCTCCATTTGAAGTTTGGATGGTCCCTCCATCCGGCATTGTAAGTGTTCGAGTATGGGTTGTTTTGATTTTGTCCTTGGAAACCAATTGCATTGGCAGATTCCCACCCACCATTCTCGATTAGTTGAGGGCACTTGTCGGATGGATGCCCTTGAATTGAGCATACGCCACAAACTTGGTGTTCTTGTGCTTTTGGACCAATCACAACCTGAGAAACAAGAGAAGTAAGATTAGCAAGCTGTGATTGAATTTCAGAAATAACACTCACCTCATTTACACTTTGTTGCCGTGGGGCTTCCCTTTGGCCCACTCCTTCATATTGTTGAGCGTTGAGCGCTCGGTTGGCTATGAGCATCTTGGCATCCCTTGGTGTTTTGTCCACCAATGCTCCTCCCGCTGATGCATCAAGCATTTGACGTTCGATAGGAAGAAGGCCCTCATAGAAGTATTGAAGGAGAAGTTCCTCCTTCATTTGATGTTGAGGACATGAAGCTACAAGGCCTTTGAAGCGCTCATAATAAGCCGGGAATGTCTCACCATGGTTCTGTTGAATACCACTAATTTTCTTCCGTAGGAGAATCACTCTCGAAGTAGGGAAGAATTTCTCCAAGAAAGCACGCTTCATACTCTCCCACGAAGTCACAGTTCCCGGGGCTAGTTCGTAGAGCCAATCTTTGGCCTTGTCCATAAGTGAAAATGGAAAGGCCTTCATCTTCAGTATACTCCCATCCACATTGACGGGGGTCATGCTCGAACAAACCACCTCGAACTCCTTCAAGTGTTTGTTGGGGTCTTCCATAGACAAGCCATGGAATTTCGGAATATGGTGTAACAAACTGGATTTGAGTTCAAATTCGTCAGTCTTCCCCTCTGCAGCCGTGGGGTATTGGATACAAAGAGGCAATGCATTATCCAAACCCGAGGCCGAAAGCTCCTTGATGGTTCTATTATCTGCTGCCATGGCTTGTTCTTCTTCAAAAATCTGATCCGTGGGCTTTTCTTCTACACCGACTTCGTCTTCTTCAAGCCTAGGTTGTGGTGGAGGTTGTGGTGGCTCTTGTTGACTCCTCGTTCTCCTCAAAGTGCGTTCAAAATCACCGTCAAAGTCGGAGATGTTCTCTATAATAGGCCGAGAGCGACGAGTCATACACAGTACCTAAAAAAAAACAAGGAAACAAACAAACTAAGAATCTGAAATAAGAATGCACGAAAAACTAAAAAAAAAAATATATAAAAATAAAGACAAAGGATTAGCAAAGTTGCTAATCCCCGGCAACGGCGCCAAAATTTGATGCGAGAATTACTTGACACTCAAATTAAACCCTCGTTTGACAATTGTAGTAGAATGGATAAGTGAGGGATCGTTCTAGACCGGGGATTAGGAGGGCTTGCTAAAACCTTCTAAATTGACTTAAAAACATAAAAACTAAATTAAAATACTCTTAACAAGACTACTATGACTCAGAATGGCTTTGAAAAACTCAAATTGTCTAAAACAATCAAATTGACTCAAATAGAAGCTAGAACTTGATTTAGATGAATTTGCATTTATTTATGACTCCAAAAGCTTAAAGATACAAAAATAAAACATATACGAATGATTAAGACTTAACAAAATAGGGGGGGGGAATTGTGGTTGGACGATATTAAATTAAAAAGACAGAATATAATTAAAGGCAAAATGTAAATATGAATGTGATAAAATATGGATGATGGAATAGCCAAGGGGTTCTTCTCCACACATGTTACACTTGCATACAAAATTGATCAGTTGGTCTTTCGATAAGTTGTGAAACTCAATGCTCCAAGTTAATTAGGTCCGCTTAAATTAACTTTCAGATTTCCCTAGATTCGTTGGATTGAATGGAAAACGCATTACAACCAAATTATTCTTAATCAAAGTCCCTAACTATGGAATACGCATGATAGAGACATTCAACAAAGATCATTAAGTTCAACGGAAATCATAAACATTGACGATGCATTCGTTACTATGGAATACGCATGAAACTTATGCCAAGAATTCGTTTAACGCGATTGTTTATAAGCAACCTCCACTACTTGTGAATATAAGTTCATAACGATTAGATGAAATTCACTTATATTCTAGCGTCATATTCATGCATGAAAATTAAGCGCGCATTCTTAATAAACATTCATAAATAAATTATCAATCAAACGGTTAAACAAATTGAATCCACAACTTATGAAATTCCAACGAAAGTTAATCAATTCATATTGCAAATATAAACATAGTTTTGAATCACCCCCTAGCTAAAGGGGGTTTAGTTCCTCATAAGTTTGAAATCAAAGAAACCCCTAAACATTCCAACAACTCAAACATGAATTGTATGAACGTTTAGGCACTCTTCTCTTCCAATCCTTATACGTACAAAACAAAGAGAATTGAATTTAAACTTTGAAATCAAAGAAACACCCAAACATTCCAACAAGTTTAATTTGAATTGTATGAACGTTTAGGCACTCTTCTCTTCCTCGTTGTTGTAGCACAAGGTCTAAGGTGAGCTTTGGGGATTATGTGAAGTGTTTTGGAGGGATGGGAAGTGGTTGGAGATGGAAGAAAAGATGCAAAATGGAAAGAAACTCACGGCTAGGGAAGGAATGGAAGTGTTTGTGGTGTGTTGCGTATGAAATGAGATGCTAATTGAATGGGGAGTGAATGAATGAATGCTAGGGTATTTATAGGGGTAATGGAGGGAACATATGGCTGTTTGTTTAAGCATTTGTGTGGAGGAATGATGGAAAAACAGCTAGGACACATGTGAAAACTGGAATTGCACAAGGGGAGCAAAGGGAACCCACGGCAATTAGAGTTTGTTTGATGATGATGCATGTGATAGGTGGGAACAAAGGGTGAAACATGGCACAAGGGGGCTTGAATGAATGATTGAATGTGCATGTGGATTTAAAGAATGAGTGGTGGTGTAATGATGAAGTGAATGCATGTGGAATTAAAAGGAGGAAAGCTGAAATTGTGAAGGGAAGGCACGGCAATGTATTTTGTAAAAGGGAAGATGGTGTGTGAATGCATGTGATTGTAATGTTTGTTGGTTAAAGATGCATGTGGATGTATTATACAATGGGAAAGTATGTGATTGAATTAAAGGATGCAAAGTGAATGAATCATGAATCATTGTGGATGAAAGGTGGAAGTGCATGTGTTGATGACTAGGTTAGTGGGTGGAAATCTGAAAATGGCATATAGGAATGGAAGCTCACAGTTTGAATGTGTGAAGTGTGTGTGAATGCATGTGAAGATGCAATAAATAATGCATGTAGGGTTAGGAAATAATGAAGAAATGCATGTGAGATGTTTGGAAAGGAATAAAGAATGAATGGTGGAAATGTGAGTGAATGATGTGCATGTGTGAGAATGCATGTGGAATTAAGAGGAGTATGGAAGTGAAATAAATGAATGATATGTTAAGTGATAAGTGAATGATATGTGGTGAGTGATAAGTGAATGGTTTGATAAGTGATAAATGAACTAGTTTAAAGGGCTAGGGTTTAAGTACATAGAATGGGCCTAAAATAGGTTGGTTTGTATGGCATAATGTGTTAAGCCCAAGGCAAGGTGAATGTAATTGGGTTAGGGCCATTGTTTTGTGTCTTCAAGTGCATACAAGGCCTTCAAATTCGTCCATCTTCTTGGCTCCATGGATAAGCTATCCAATCCATGCCCAAAAATGCTCCAAATGGCCTCAAAATGCACTTTCTTGCTCCCTAGGCCCTTAGAACCTGAAAACACACAAAAGAAACATAAAGGACTAAAATAACGAGAGAAACATAACGTAAATGCACGAGAACAAGCCATTTAAGTCGCATGAATATGCTCCTATCAACAAACACAACCCTTGTGCCGCAAATCCCCTTCCATTTCTGTGCAGTTTTTCTCCTCCATTGCAGCCACTATCCAACCACTTCCCATCCCTCCAAAACACTTCACATAATCCCCAAAGTTCACCTAGACCTTGTGCTACAACAACGAGGAAGAAAAGAGTGCCTAAACGTTCATACAATTCAAGTTTGAGTTGTTGGAATTTTTAGGTGTTTCTTTGATTTCAAAGTTTAAATTTAATTCTCTTTGTTTTGTACGTATGAGAATGGAAGAGAAGAGTGCCTAAACGTTCATACAATTCAAGTTTGAGTTGTTGGAATGTTTAGGGGTTTCTTTGATTTCAAACTTATGAGGAACTAAACCCCCTTTAGCTAGGGGGTGATTCAAAACTATGTTTATATTTGCAATATGAATTGATTAACTTTCGTTGGAATTTCATAAGTTGTGGATTCAATTTGTTTAACCGTTTGATTGATAATTTATTTATGAATGTTTATTAAGAATGCGCGCTTAATTTTCATGCATGAATATGACGCTAGAATATAAGTGAATTTCATCTAATCGTTATGAACTTATATTCACAAGTAGTGGAGGTTGCTTATAAACAATCGCGTTAAACGAATTCTTGGCATAAGTTTCATGCGTATTCCATAGTAACGAATGCATCGTCAATGTTTATGATTTCCGTTGAACTTAATGATCTTTGTTGAATGTCTCTATCATGCGTATTCCATAGTTAGGGACTTTGATTAAGAATAATTTGGTTGTAATGCGTTTTCCATTCAATCCAACGAATCTAGGGAAATCTGAAAGTTAATTTAAGCGGACCTAATTAACTTGGAGCATTGAGTTTCACAACTTATCGAAAGACCAACTGAGAATCAATTTTGTATGCAAGTGTAACATGTGTGGAGAAGAACCCCTTGGCTATTCCATCATCCATATTTTTATCACATTCATATTTACATTTTGCCTTTAATTATATTCTGTCTTTTTAATTTAATATCGTCCAACCACAATTCCCCCCCCCTATTTTGTTAAGTCTTAATCATTCGTATATGTTTTATTTTTGTATCTTTAAGCTTTTGGAGTCATAAATAAATGCAAATTCATCTAAATCAAGTTCTAGCTTCTATTTGAGTCAATTTGATTGTTTTAGACAATTTGAGTTTTTCAAAGCCATTCTGAGTCATAGTAGTCTTGTTAAGAGTATTTTAATTTAGTTTTTATGTTTTTAAGTCAATTTAGAAGGTTTTAGCAAGCCCTCCTAATCCCCGGTCTAGAACGATCCCTCACTTATCCATTCTACTACAATTGTCAAACGAGGGTTTAATTTGAGTGTCAAGTAAATTCGGCATCAACCATCAAGACATACATCACATTTGAGTACCTATGCCCATATAGTTTGGTCTCCATTCGGCGTGCTTATACTCTTACGAATATAATCACAGTGACCGAATTGGGCTCCGACGATTTGTGAACTCCGTAGAATTAGTAGCCTTGTCTTCAGGCTATAGAACCCAGAGACCGAGAGTGTTCCTTCCTCGGTCGCAATCGCAAGATAGAGAAGTTAACGACGCGCTCGACGCGACATCAACAAATTTTACTCCTCGGCCAAGCTCGGCCGACGAGTTGGCACGCCCCGCATTCAACCGAAGGACGTAGTTAGCTTGTTAGTTACTCGGCCTGCGCGCCACGTAGGTTTTGTAATTTTTAGAGTCAACATTTTGGCACGCCCAGTGGGACCTTTGTGCTAAACCTTCGGAGTTCATGACCGTTGAAACACGGTCTGTAAAGAAGAAAACAACCATGGGAAAGTCAACATCTGACTTACCAGTGCAAGGCCTTGGGCAGGATTTGCACCCTGCAAAAAATCCGATCATTATTGCGCCGCCCGAGGGCACAAGTGTGACACGCCGAGAAAATGAAATCTATCTCGGCGGACAACCTCACAACTCAGCGGTCCCGAATCAAACGGTGGGCATGTTTGTGGAAGGGATTGCGGAAGATTGCGACGACGATGGTGGGGAAGGTTCCGATCCACCAACTAGGACGTTTCTTCGGAGACGACTTGATAAACAGTATCGACAGGTCGAGCAGTCGATTGGTCAAAAGATGAATGATTTACTAGAAGCAATACGAAGTAACAACAATACACAGACCCGGATGCTTGAACTGTTGGTTAGTAAAGCCTTCGAAGATGGCCAGGTCAGCCAACCTCGGCAGCTTTCTACGAATGTTCCAATACAAGCCGAGAGAGGGTCCGCCGGCCGCAACCAATCACCTTAGAAAAAAGAGATGGATCGGGAAATAGATCCGAGGGACCAAGCCAGGGAGAAGAAGCCGCTTCTGTAAACATGACCGAAGTCCAGAGAATGATTGACTCGGCCCTAAAGAAGGGGCCGAAGTTTCCAAAATTCATCCATCCCTACCCGGCTTATGTAGAAAGGTTTGAATACCCACGAGGTTTTAAGATCCCTGATTTCAGTCTATTCGCCGGGGAATCGTCGTTATCCTCATTAGAACATGTGGCTCGTTTCACAGCGCAGTGTGGAGACATCAATAGCGACTTCTATAAATTACGGCTGTTTAAATTTTCACTGGTAGGCTCAGCTTTCGCCTGGTACATTAATCTCCCGCCCAACTCCGTGCAGAGTTGGGAAGAGTTAGTCGAAAAGTTCCATGAACAATTCTATCGGCCAGGGATGGAGATGTCCGTATCATCATTGGCCAGGATGGCTCAAGCATCCGATGAATCTCCAATGGAGTACCTAACGAGGTTTAAGTCGGCCAGGAATTGGTGCCGAGTACCACTCCCCGAGGTGGAATATGTCAGGATCGCCCTCCACGGATTAGACGTGGAATACAAAAAGAGTTTTTGGGGGCAAATATTCGAGATATGTACGAACTTGCTCAACACGTTGAACAGTATGATTATCTGCTCCGAGAAGAAAAGATATCCAAGTCACCATCCCAGAGGACGTTGTATAAGAATCCCACGGTTAGCTATGCATTGGCCGAAAGTGAGGATCCTCAGTATGCTAGTGTGGATGCGGCCGAGATAGTAATAGATAAACCCTACGTCTATAAGGCTTTGACTCAAGTGAGTTCCAAAGACACCAAAACCCGTTCGGCCGCCGAGGAAATGAGTAAGTCATAAAAAATATACACTTTCGATATCACCAAAGCTGATGCAATTTTTGATCAATTATTGGCAGCAAAAATCATCAAGCTTCGGCCGGGCCATACCATCCCTAAGGCCGATGAATTAAAAGGGAAAATATACTGCAAGTATCATAATTCTAATAAGCATGCAACCAATAATTGTGTTGTATTCCGGGACACAATTCAAAGTTGGATCGAGAAAGGAAAGTTGAAATTTCCGGAAAAGCAGATGGCAGTCGACGTCAATCCCTTCCCTTCAACAACAATTGGTATAGTGGATGCTCATCTTCCTAAAAACAAAAGGAAGGCCGAATACGTCCCAGTACAGCATATCCGTAGACGGAATAGTCAAACAAAACTACAGCTTGATTTATTTTCGAATGCACCACCTACGGAACAATTGGGGCCACCTACCGATGAGCCTATGACGGGGTCAAGTTCCGACGAAACTCATAAATCAAAGGTTTTATGTGACCATTGTAAAACACCAGTTGAACCTGGGAAGAAGACATCTTCAACACTCTCCACGACCCCTACAACATCACCGAAGGGACTTGGTAAAAGTCCACGACGTCAAGTGTTTGATCGACTCGACCCACAAGTATGGCCGAAAGACCAGGCCCTGGTCAGGCGGCGTCTTGACTTCGACGTACCTTTCTATAATGAGGATTATTACTCGCTCGATACCCACAGTTCGGGCTCGCCAGCCAATCGCAAAACCTTCAAACCACCCAGGACATCGGATCAACGCTGGTACAGTTACAATTCTCCGACTGGCGTATATACGACGCTGTCTAAATCTCAAAAACGTCGCCGCCAACGGATAGATTGCATGGCTCGACGACGAGAAGCGCAGGCCAGCCCTGCCAACCAGTGGCAACCAAAAAAGGCCATGGAAAATATTAGTGAACGGCCAACCCCGACTATCATAACCGAGTTAGTCGAAGGGAAGAAAGTAGCAGCTCCCGGCTTCGAAACAACTATTGAAGAGTCTGAGAAACGTATCAAGATCCTTCTCCGGCCTGGGGAGATGAGAGCTCGTCTCTAGCACTTTAGACAAGAGGCCGAAAGGAAACTTTCTCCGGTACCACCGCGCGAGCCGTTTATCAAAATACGGCGCAACTTACACCCCCATTCCTCGGTGAATCCCTGGAGTACATGCGAGAGTTTCATAAGAAATATTCCGCCAATGACTTGTACGGACTACCCAAGGCGTGTCAGGAAGCCCTCGACCTAGCTCTAATTTGCCCTGATGCCGAGCAAATTATTCAGAAAACTTCCGACCCAGCGATCAAAGCTAGGTTCCAACATATACGGGAGGCTCGGGTCCTTGGTTTTGAGGTCGATCCTTACACAGATATTGACGCCGCCGAATTACCCTTTTCACTCGAAGACCTTCAGCATTTGCGCTATCATTTCGAAGTTTTCTCGGCTGTATCTCTCTTCGGCCTCACGACCGACGAGGAAAAACGGATAGCACAGTTGGATACATATCTAGAAACAAGGAACGCCCGCATTGCCTATGAAGAACGAGCTCGTATAACGAAAGACCAACATAAATCTTCGGCAGTAAACATAGTCGAAGAAAATAGCCAAACCAAACTCGACTTGGTCAACACGTCTCAGATACCGGTTCTTACCAAGGCACTCAAAAGTTTGATTGAGGATGTTCCACCGATTGCTACTATGGTTAATTCTGCCGAAGACGACGACCACGATCCGATGGGTCCCTCGGTCCTCGAACATATGGAGATCAATATGGTCCACGTCCTACCAGCTGAATTCCAACCACGTACCCACCAGTCAAATTTCTTGGACGGGGACGTGGTCACCGAAGAAGCAACACAAGTAAATTTCGTCGCAAACGACGACGACAGAGAAGCCCGAAGCGGGGACAACCTTAAGGCGGCTTTGGCCGAACTATTTCCCCGTTCCCCCTCGGTTAATCTCCAACACCTGAAGCCGTTGTACGTCACGGATCACATCGAAGGATTTCCCATTTCTAAAGTGTTTGTCGACTGTGGAGCCACAGTCAACATTATGCCGATGTCCGTCATGAAGGCTTTACGCCATTCTGATAATGAACTTATTCCATCAGGGATCACTATGAGCAGCTTCGTTGGTGATAAGTCTCAGACCAAAGGAGTGCTCCCGTTGGAAGTTAGCATCGCCGGTCGTCAACACATGACGGCATTCTTTATAATTGATTCCAAGACCGACTATAACGCATTACTTGGCCGCGACTGGATCCACCAAACCAGTTGCATTCCTTCATCACTATACCAAGTCCTTATCGTTTGGGATGGCAAATCGGTCGTAGTCCACCCAGCCGATAACCAACCATTTGAAACCAACATGATTCAGGCTCGCTATTATGATGATCACGTCGGCTACATCACCCTCCAAGGCCTTAACGAGGATGGGTGGCCGACGATAATTTCGGTACAGAAAGTGATTGAGGTCGGCGCCGAGACTGTCCAACAGGATTCGGCGAGACTTGGCTTGGCAGATTTAGTCACCAATGCCGATGATTGATCACACCAAGCAAGAACGGCGTCAGGCCGCGGTTTCATCCACAATGGAAGGTCTGCTGGCCCATTGGTACGCCATTACCAAGCAACCAAATTCCGGCATCAATTTAATCAAATTTTTGGCCGAAGCGGATAACGGCCCCGTTCTATCTTTCGATAAAGTTCAGGCAGTACCGGCCGAACTCGAAGACCATCGGCCCCAGGTCAAGGACCCATTAGAATAAGTTAATGTAGGCACGGCCGATGATCCTCGAACATTGTTTATCAGCGCGTTACTCCCACCGTCCATGAAGGTCGAACTCCGTAAGTTACTCCAGGAATTTAAAGATTGCTTCGCGTGGAGCTACCATGAAATGCCAGGCCTCGATCGAAACCTTGTGGAGCATGAGCTACGCATTAAGGACGGGTGTAAGCCTTTTCGGCAACCCCCTCGCCGATTTTCGACCGAGGTACAACTCGGCATTAAAGAAGAATTAGTTCGGCTTCCAAAAGCCGGGTTTATTAGGACCAATCGGTACGTCGAATGGTTGGCCAATATCATCCCAGTGTTGAAGAAAAACGGTGCCCTTCGCATCTGCATCGATTTCCGTAATCTAAATCTGGCTACTCCCAAGGACGAATACACAATGCCAATCTCAGATTTGCTAATTGATGCCGCAGCTAATCATGAACTGCTATCTTTTATGGACGGCCATGCGAGTTACAACCAGATTTTCATCGCCGAAGCCGACGTCCACAAGACGGCTTTCCGTTGCCCTGGGGCACTTGGTACTTATGAATGGGTAGTCATGCCATTCGGCCTCAAGAATGCCGGCGCCACATACCAACGAGCCATGAATATGATATTCCACGACTTAATCAGTACAATCGTCGAAGTTTATATCGATGATGTGGTGGTAAAGTCTAAACGCCGCCAAATGCACCTGGATGATTTGCAGCAAGCGTTCCTTCGCATGCGCAAGAATAAACTCAAAATGAACCCGGCCAAGTGTGCCTTCGGTGTTTCGGCCGGTAATTTCCTAGGATTTTTAGTGCACCATCGCGGCATCGAAGTCGACGCAAATAAAGCTCGCGCCATCATTAGCGCTCCACCTCCGACGACAAAGAAACAGCTCCAGTCGTTACTCGGGCAGATAAATTTCCTCCGTCGCTTCATCGCCAATTCGGCCGGTAAGATGAAGGTATTCTCTACACTCCTTAAACTTAAGGATACCGACAAATTTGAATGGCGCGAAGAACATCAAACTGCATTTACGTAAATCAAGGTGGCCCTTTCCACCCCGCCCGTGCTGGTTACACCTTGTCGCAACAAACCCCTTAAATTATACATTTCGGCTGCCGCTGAATCCATTGGTTGTCTCCTCGCGCAAGATAACAATGTAGGGCGTGAACAAGCTATCTTTTATCTTAGCCGAAATCTGAACTCACCAGAGCCCAATTATTCACCTGTCGAAAAACTTTGCTTAGCCTTGTTTTTTGCCGCATCCAAGCTTCGGCATTACATGCTCCCATCAGTTACGCAGGTCATCGCCCAAACAAACGTGATTCGTTACATGCTCACTCGGCCCATTGTCAAAGGCCGAATCGGGAAATGGACGCTCGCCTTATCCGAGTTCAGCCTTCAATATGTACCCTAAAAGGCCGTCAAGGGGCAAGCTCTCGCCGACTTCTTTGCCCAACACCCTTCCCCTTATGGTTTTGAGGGAGGCGACGTCGACATCGGTTTAGTCACCACACGCGATAACCATTGGACTATGCATTTTGATGGTTCCAGTACTTCGACCTCGGCAGGTGTCGGTATTGCAATTCAGTCGCCTGACCACTGCCGATGGTATTTTTCTCTCAAGTTGGATTTCAGCTGCACAAATAATCAGGCCGAATATGAAGCCCTTATTATCGGCCTCCACGTTTTACACGATCTACGGGTCTCCCGCGTTCTCATCCTCGGTGATTCCGAACTTGTGATTAACCAATTGAACGGCATGTTTCGTTGCATGAGTTGTACTTTAGCGCCCTATCACATGGTCGCCACCTACCTGGCCGAGTCGTTCGAACGGATCACATTTGAACATATTTCATGTATCCACAACACAGACGCCGACGAACTCTCCCAGATCGCCTCCGGAGCACAACTCACAGGGGGCAAACTAGGCCGAATTGCAGCCACAAGCCTGCGCTCGTACCCAGCCTTGGTCAATCGGCAAACTCTCCAGCGCACACACGTAATACGCACAAGGGTAATGTCGCTCCCATCCCTACTAGAACGAGGAGACCCCGTAGAAGTATGTGCAGTCGAGGTAGAACCAGATGATTGGAGAAAAACGATGTTACTGTACCTCGATAACCCCAATGGGAGACACGACCGAAGAACGAAGGTCCTCGCCACGAATTACGTGTCGTACCAAAATGAATTATACCGCAAGGGTGAGGACGGGTTACTACTATTATGCCTCGGCCCACACGAGGCTGCCCAAGCAATGGCCGAGGTACATGAAGGAATTTGTGGGGCACACCAATCTGGACGAAAAATGCGCTGGTTGCTTCAACGACACGGTTATTTTTGGCCCAGTATATTAAAGGATTGCATCGAATATGCACGAAGATGCGTACCATGCCAAATTCATGGACCCGTGCAGAGAGCCCCGACCGAATTACTCCACTCGGTTACTAAACCATGGCCGTTCAGGGGATGGGCAATGGACGTAATTGGCAAAATCACGCCATCGTCGGGGGCGGCGAAACACGCGTGGATAATTGTAGCAATTGACTATTTCACTAAATGGGTCGAGGCAAGATCATACGCCGAATTAACGGCCAAAGAGGTGTGCAATTTCATAGAGGAGAATATTGTGACCAGATTCGGCGTGCCAGAAACGATCATAACTGACAATGGCACCATATTCATGGCCGATAGGTTTAAGGAATACGCGGCAAGTTTAAATATCCGACTTGAGCAATCTACACCGTACTACCCTCAGGCAAACGGGCAGGCTGAGGCAAGCAATAAAGTGTTGATCGGCATCCTCGAAAAAATGGTAAGAGAGAAACCTGGGTTGTGGCATTTGAAGTTAAATGAAGCATTATGGGCATACCGAACTTCATCCCGGTCGGCCACTGGAACCACTCCTTACGCGTTAACTTATGGACACGACACTATGTTACCGGTCGAGTTGAGTATAAGCTCATTACGAGTGATCGAGCAGAGTAGTTTGTTCAGTGTCGAATATAGTCAAGCGATGCGACAAGAATTAGAAGACTTGGAAGAAAATCGAATCCACGCGGGTCACTTATTGATAGCACAAAAGAAAATTGCCGAGCGAGCATATAACCAGCGTGTAAGACAAAAAACGTTCGGCGAAGGAGAATTAGTTTGGCAAATTGTGTTACCTGTCGGGATTAAAGACCCCCGATTTGGTACATGGTCGCCGAATTGGGAAGGGCCATTCATCGTTCACAAAGTCCTCAGCAAGGGGGCATATCATCTCAGAGATCGGGCAGGTTCAGTTCACAAATTGCCGATTAATGGAAAGTTTTTTAAAAAGTACTATCCAATTACATGGGAAATGCAAGAGTAAAAGACCATTGTGTAAATAAGAACCATTGTATTGATAGTAAGATCATTGTATTGATAATAAAAAAACAAATACAATGATAAATTCCTAGGGGGTCGAGGGGAGGAAAGTCTCGAGGGCAGCTTTTAGCTCTAACCACTTCGCTTCGCCCAAAATTATCTCAGCCTGCCTCGTCTTCTTATTGAACTGCAGTTGCTGGATGTGCCGTGCGCCGGCAGCGAAAGCCGTTAGCCGAGCCCTGTTGGCCTCGAAGTCCTTCTCAAGCTCGGAAGCAGCAGCAGACCTTTGCCGTTGAAGGTCAGAAATTTGACGCTGGAGGTCAGAGATCTGGAGATCAAACTCGGTCAACTTCGTTTGCTTGGCTTTGATTGCCTCCATCTCAGCTCGACCAGCCTCTTGCGCGACTTTGGCCGCCTTCAAGTCGTCCTCGGCTTGTAGAGCTCGTTCAAAAATATGGAAGTGTTGCCGAGTCCGCTCCAAGAGGTCGGTCAGGAAGGAGATATTCTCCGTGCTCAGGTAACCGCCGCTGGCGAGGTCATTGAGACACTTCCCAA
This sequence comes from Pyrus x bretschneideri, assembly GCF_019419815.1. NCBI lineage: Eukaryota > Viridiplantae > Streptophyta > Magnoliopsida > Rosales > Rosaceae > Pyrus > Pyrus x bretschneideri. Next base: position 28,008 of record NW_025999437.1, read on the forward strand.
CGGAGTCAAGACCTTTGCATCGGAGAGCTTGGGAGGCAGAGAGAGAAAGTACTTCGTGCAGCTTCACGAAGGCTTCGGCCTCGGGCATGGCTCCCGCTGGTTCGGCAGGAACAGCAGAGGAGCCGGCCTCACCGGTCGTGCTCTGAAGAAGAGCGTCGAGCTCCACTTCCCACGATGGCTGCACATAAAAGGAAAACTTTGTGAAGGAAAATAAGACGTCGTGATATAGTGCAAAACAAAAGGGTTTGTTTTAGACCTGCCGAGAGGAGACTTCGGCCATGCCCTCTGGGTCATTGCTCGAACCTAGGGAACTTAATGGCTGAGCCCAGTGCCTTAGACCGCTTCTGAATTCACGCAGCCGATGGAGGTCATTGATAGGAGCATATTTAGGTGACTTACTTAGCTTGTTTTCGTGCATTTATATTGTTAATTCCTAGTTGTTTTAGTAGTTTAAGCCATTTTCGTGTGTTTTTAGGTTCATATGGCTAAGGAAGCAAAAAGATGCATTTTGGAGCATTTTGGAGCAAAATTGGACTTGGAATGGATAGCTTATGTTTGGAGCCAAGGTGTTGGACGAAATTGAGGCACTTTAGGACACAAAACCAAGGCCCTAGCCCAATTACATAGCCCTTGCCGTGCCTTAATCATTCTTCCCTTCCCTTGCCGTGCAAGGGGGAGTATTTTAGCCACATTCCATACACTAATTAATTCAACCATTCATCCACATATTCACCCATCCTCTCTAATCCGTGCATTCCCTTTGCATTTCCAGGTTGTCCACTTCATCATTCCACCACATTTCAGCCACCATGACATTATTCCTTCATCATTCGCCCTAGCTTGCAGCCACATGCTTTCTCACTCTTTAATCATTCCATTCATGCACCCTTTAATCATTCACTCCCACACATTTATCACCAAATTCCACAACCTTGCCGTGCATAACCCACAACATTTCCCAATCCTTGCCGTGGCCTCCCCTTGCATTTCCAGCTTTTCCCTTTCTATCATTTCAGCACATTCACTTCCATATGCCCTCTTTAATCCACATGCATTCATCATCATTCACCCTAGCTTGCAGCCACATGTTTTCCCATTCTTTAAATCAGCCACATGCATCACAAAACAGCCTTTGCCATGCACATGCATTCCCCTTTTGCAATTCCAGCTTTCCACCAACAAATCTAGCTGTCACTCACATGCATTTCCTTCATTATTTCAGCCACATAATCTCCCAATCTCCCTATAAAACCATGCATTCCCTCACCAACAAAGGGGGAGCCGTGCAAAACACTACCATCTCTCATACACATTCCCATTCACCATCCAAACAATCACACAACACACGGCACAAAACAATTCCCTTTGTGCCACAAAACAATTCCCTTTGTGCCGTGCCTTCCTCCACCATTCCAGAAATTCATACACATTTCACACCATCACACAACCATTCCTCCATACAAATACCATCCCAAAACCTATCCTTAGACCTTGTGCCGCAACAAAGAGGAAGAGAAGAGGGCCTAAACGTTCATACAATTCAAGTTTGAGTTGTTGGAATGTTTAGGTGTTTCTTTTCCTTTGATTTCAATGTTTAATTTCAATTCTCTTTGTCTTGTACGTATGAGGAACTAAACCCCCCTTTAGCTAGGGGGTGATTCGAAACCATGTTTATGCTTGCAATATGAATTGATTACCTTTGGTTGGAATTTCATGAGTTGTGGATTAAAATTGTTTAACTGTTTGATTGATAACTTATTTATGTATGTTTATTAAGAGTGCACACTTAATTTTCATGCATGAATACGACGCTAGAATATAAGTGAGTTTCACCTAATAGTTATGAACTTATATTCACAAGTAGTGGAGGTTGCTTATAAACAATCGCGTTAAATGAATTCTTGGCACTAGTTTCATGCTTTTCATAGTAACGAAGGCCTCGTCAACACTTATAGTTTTCATGATGCTTAATGATCTTTGATTGTATCTTTATTGTGCTTTTCACGTAAAGGACTTTTGGAGAATGTTGTGAATTGCGCTGCGCAAACCCATCCAATTCATTAACTTAAGGAGAACTTGACGGTTAATTTAAGCGGACCTAATTAACCCGGGGTGTTGAGTTTCATAATTTATCGAAAGACTAACTGAAAATCATCTTGTATGCAAGTGTAACATGTGTGGAGAAGAACCTTCTAGCTAGCATTCCATCCATATTATTATCACATTCATACTTACATTCTGCCTTTATATTACAATATGTGCATTTAGTTTAACTTCGTCAAAACCTCAATCCCCCTTTGCTTTGGTGTCCAATTTAGTTAGAAAGTGTCTTAGTTTGTGTTTATAAGTGTTTTGATTCAAGTTGTTACACAAATTTGTCCAAATTCACCAAAGGGCTCAAAACTGCCCAGAAAGTGTTTTTAAGGCAGTTTTGAGTGTTTTGGGTGCTGTTTGAGTCTTTTGGTTTGTTTTAGTGTTTTAAGTGTTTAGTTTTGCATTCTTTGACTCTAGTTTAGTGTTTTAAACTTTATTTTACGTTTTTGAGTCAGTTTCCAAGTGATTTTGCAATCCCTCCTAATCCCCGGTTTAGAACGATCCCTACTTATATCTATACTACAATTGTCAAAAAGAGGGTTTAATTTGTGTGCGTATAATTCTCGCATCAATCATCTACATTTGATGGCCACGACTGTGGCCAGGAAATATAGACAACGCCTGTCGGCGCATAAAATTGTTGGTGAAATGAACGTTCGGGCACCTGACATTTAATAGTCTTTTAAGAACATGTGTCATGATAAAATCAACGCAAAAGAAACAAGACTTACAAAGGCCGAGGAGACTTCCTGCGGAGGAATGGGAAGGTCTTCATCCTGCGGGTGGATCGGTGTTTCGACCGTTGCCTCAGGATCGGCCATGGGTCTTTTACCGCGATCCGCCGTAGGAGGACACGGTCGAGCGGTCGCCTCGACGACCGGTGGAGGATGGACGGGAGGAGAGTTGACTGGTCGACGACAGCGCTCCAGCGGGACTTCATCGCTCTCGCTCTCGACGTCCTGAAATAAAAACATTTCTCGTTACGGCTAGAAACCTAACGAAACAAAGGATGGAAGTAGAATTATACCTCTTCCAGAAAGACCGACGGTCGCTGAGTGGAGGGTGCCTCGACAGGTGCAGTCGACTCGCCTACGACAGGCGCCACGACCGGCTCCGAAGCTGGAGTTGATACGACGACTGGATCGACCGTGGTCTCAGGCTGAGAGACGGCTGGAGGAGTCAGGTTTGGAGAAGCTGGGGCAGCTGGGATAGAAGGAGAGTCGGCAGGAGCAGTTGTCCCTATGGTGTCACTAGGAACAACATGAATCTCCCGGTCGCCCTTCTTCGCCAATTTCTTGACACGTTTAGAAGGGCGAGGAGCATCATCCTCCGGTTCGGCTTCTCGACGGGGGCATTTGGCAGGGACTGCCCGCTCGGTGGCGATGGCCTTCTTTGTAGGAACTAATTTCTTTGACCTCGCCACCGCGGCAACCACTTCCACCTTCGTCGACACGCGACCCCCTGAAATAGCAAAGTAATTAATAACAAGGACAAGTGATGAAACAAAAAAAAAAAAAAGGGGCAAAGAGCGGAACAACAATATACCTTGGGCCGACTCCTTAGGTTGAGCCGAGGGCGCTGGTCTGGGCCGGTCGCCGAAGATTTTGCTGACCACGTCTTCGGCTGAGGCGCCGAAGAAGTCGCAGGTGTACTCGTCCCACCAGTCTCCAAAGGTGTCGGTACCCAAGGATTCAGGAACGGTCGGCCGAAGCCGAAATTTCTTGCACCGATCCTGAAACTCCTGCTCCGTCGTCCGGCATTCCCTCTCAGAAGAACCAGAAAGACGTCTTCGGCTCATGAGGGAACGAGAGGCGAGCAGGGGTACGGGGCAACCTTGGAGGTAGCCAAGCTGCCGAGCGACAAAGTGGGGATGGTAGACCTCCCAACTGGCTCGGCGGGCATCGCAACCAAGGGGGAGGTCGCGAGCCAGTACGAATGACCCCCAAGACTGACGAAGGGCTGCATCCTCGGTCCCGGCCCACGCTGCCGTTGGGAGCCTGATCGAGGCAGGGTACTCCTGGCGCCGGCACACCAGGAACTCGTCGTCCGAAAGGACGTCAAGACTGAAAAAGTGCTTAAGGACCTCGTCGGCCCGGTGAGGAGGAACCGGTCAAGAGGCCAGTTGGGGGCCAAAGGCGGCCGAGCGCTGGAAAGTAGGGACCTCGGGCCGAAGAGTGGAAAAATAGACCTGCAACCAGAGTTGGATGACCCAGAGAGGTCCGTTCTAGTGCGGGTCAATTTTGTTGATGGTCGTCTCGGCCAAGCAGCGGAAGAGGTTGGCAAGTATTGCCAGGCTGAGCGCCAGAGAGTGACCACTAGCCAGGGCCTGGGCCACCGGCATATTCTTGACCAAGCATTTATTCGACCTAGTACAACAAATAAATTTGTTATACCAGTAGAAGAGGAAGGCTTCATGTTCTCCCTTCCTGAGGCTTTCCTCGCCTCGGCCAACGAACTGGAGGATAAGAGTGTTGTAATTGAAGAAGTTCTTATGAAGCTTCTGAACTTCTTCTCTTGAAGGCTCTTGATCGCCTCGGCCGAGCGTTTCGACGGCCCGCTCGTCGAACAACGCCTTCAGGTCGAGAAGAGAGGGGCATCCAGAAAGAGCGGCATCGATTGGGAGGCCGGATGGAGAAGTCCCAAGGATAGCCGAGATGTCGAGGACTGTGGGGCCGAGAGGGCCGAAAGGAAGGAGCATAGTGTTGGTGACCCAAACACCATAAAGTCAAGGCCGCCATAAGCAGCTCTTTGTCCATGATAATCTCCATGGTCGAGAGCATGATGGCATCGTAGATACCAAGGGCCTTCCACTCCTCGCCGAAGAATGCTCTCATTCGGTCGGCCCAGGCGGCCCAGGCTGTGGTGGTCGAGGGCCAAGCTCCTTGAGGCCGAGCCAAGCACCATTTCGACCAGTCGAACCCCTGAAGCAGTGGTGTTAAGCACTGCTCCTTGAGAAGATTGGTGATGCACGACGGCATTGCATCTCTGAAGAGTGGGCCCAGAATCTGATGAGTAGTGGCCATGTCATTCTCGAAGCGTAGCGTTTTGATTGCGCTCCGATCGATGAAATCCTTGCACTTGTTGCACTCGTTAGAGAGCTTCGAAATAAATGAGGCCATTGGAAGAGAAGAGAGAAAATGTTTTGGAAGAAGGAGATATTGCAGAAGGAAGAACTGGAAGGCTTTGTTTGAACGAACTGGAATGATAAAATTGAGATTTGCAAATGGCAGAAGTTTGGGTATTTATAGGCTTTTCAGGATGAAGATCAAACGTTTGGTATTCGAAAGGCACTGGTTCAAATTGGGGGGAATTTTAACCGGGTAAAAGTCCCAATCATTTTGGATATTTTGGGAACCTGCGAAAATAGGATCGAGGGGTCGAAAATCTAGGACGCACGATTGCATACGGCGACGGTTTTAATGCATTAATGAGGATAAGACGCTTCGGTAGGTGCACGATTTTGAGGGCAATGATTGAAAGCTTTTAAGATCGGCGGAGAATCGACACGTGGCTGCACGTTGGGGGTAACGAGGATAGTGCAATCATGTCTCATAAATGTGCAGCAGTAATGGTCATCAAGGGAAGTAAAGTCCGAAAAGAAATAGGCGTTTCCGCTTCTTCATGGCCGAGGCCCGACCAAGAGTTAACAGTCGGCGACCTCAGAAGCGAGGGGGCAATGTTTGGGCCCAAAATAATATTGTTGGGCCGAGCATCAGGATGAGCTCGGCCCAAGGTCATGTCAAATACTATGGGCCGAATGATAAATCCCGGGCCAGTTGGCAGGGTCGGTCAAATCTTATCCTAAGTAGTCCAGATAAATAGAAAAGGTCGAGGAAGTCCTGGTGCGACCAGGATTCCCGACCGGCAAAGAATAAAGCCTCGAAAAGAAGGAAAATTCAGAATCCCAGTGGGAGTAGGTTTGTTCGAGTTAGAGTTGAAACGGGACAAGGACTCCCAATCCAGATCAGGATGCAAATCGGTCTCAAGGAATGGGGTGCTATAAATACAAGAAATCATGCAACAGAAAGGGTCTTCAAAAATCTGCATACAATTGCCCTGCGCAAAACCTCTTAAATACCTTGAGATCTTTTCTTTTTCTTTTTCTGCCGATACACCTTCAGTTTGGATAAACAGCACTGTGGAGGCACCCGGCGAGCACCTTCAATTTGGATAAACAGCATTGCTGCCGCAGAATCAGCCGACCGAGAAACACCTTCAGTTTGGATAAACAGCACTGCGTTGAGGCCGACCGGTTACCTATCTAAGTCTCGGCCGAGAAGGGTTTTCGAATCCTTGTTGGTAGAGGTCATCTTGCTAGCCTTCTCGGCATAGTCAGGTGTTACGAATTGCATTGCTCGGCGTATTGGACGCCGAGTGATTTTATGATTGGATACTCGCAAGTAAGTTTCAGGGTTCGGCATTCCGACGGCCGAACTACGTTTACCATCAAGACATACATCACATTTGAGTACCTGTGCCCATATAGTTTAGTCTCGATTCGGCGTGCTTATACTCTTACGAATATAATCACAATGACCGAATCGGGCTCTGACGATTTGTGAACTCCGAAGAATTAGTAGCCTTGTCTTCAGGCTATAGAACCCAAAGACCAAGAGTGTTCCTTCCTCGGTCGCAATAGCAAGATAGAGAAGTCAACGACGCGCTCGACGCGACATCAACAAATTTTACTCCTCGGCCAAGCTCGGCCGATGAGTTGGCACGCCCCACATTCAACCGAAGGACGTAGTTAGCTTGTTAGTTACTCGGCCTGCGCGCCACGTAGGTTTTGTAATTTTTAGAGTCAACACTATTATATATAGATGTTCAAATGACAAAAATGCCCCAGACTTCAGGGGCTCTAATTTCTTCATTAAAGCTCCGATTAGCGAACGATTTTGGCCAATGCATCTGTGGAATCAAGCTCCATCTGAAAATTCTATGAGCGACCCATAAAGGTCTACAAATATTTAATGACAAATCATGAAAATCAAATTTTGTAACCAGGCAACTAAAATGATAAAATTAAAGAAAAATAATAATAATTTCCTGAAAATACTGATTACGAAAAATTGAATAGTGAAATATGAGGATGGGATTTCAAATTATATGTACATACCTCATGTATAATTTGGAAACTTGATCTCTTTCACACATTGTAAAAGAAATCATGACTTCGGTATCGCTTTAGAAGTAGGAAGCTAAATTATTTCGGGATTAAACATTTTGTTATGCTTGCTTTGTTTGAGACTATAGTGGGACTTGGTTCCATTTCAAATTTGTATGTGTGCCTTTTATAGAGTGGCCTTCGAACCGTTGTTTGAGATTAACATTTCTATTTTTAATTGTATTTTCCCTTCAGAAGGTTAGCCCGCCATTGATACAGTACTCTCACTGGGTGCAAGAACAAAAGAACAGGTGAACCTTTTTTTTTTTTTTTTTTTTTTATTCCTAACCCTTTTCGGTCTATATTTTTTTGGTGCGGTTTTCCCAGTCGTCCAAGAGAAAGCAAAGGGAAACAAAGGAGAAAATGTGACCCTTGGGCCTGCTCTACGAGACGGAGAACATGCGTATGGTGTGGCTCACATTTTTTGCCTCATTTAATGTACTACAAAAATAAATAAATAAAACACATCGTCAGACTGAACAACTTCATCGGCTAAAAGCAGCATTTGTCGCCGAAGATTTTAGCCGACTAAGGTTCGTCAACGAAGAATAGTTGGGCAAAACTTGTCGCTCCTATCCTTACACGACGGAAACACTATTATGTTGGGTAAATATGGCTTAACCCGACGAAAGTGGTTGTGGGGGGAGCGTGCGTCGACCCAATGACTTGACGAAAGGACTCTTGGTCGACGAAAGCTATGTTGTTAGGTAGGACAAGATTAAATAATGTGGTGAGCTTGACCCGACAACAGAGTCATTAAGTAAACTCTACGGTAAACATTTTGTGTGACGACGGTTCCGTCGAGCGACGGTTTTTTAAATAAAAAAACAACAATTAAAAAATATTAAATATATAATTACAAAAATGGAAATATAATGTGTACAACCCAAAAAAAAAAAAAAAAAATTGTTCGCACAATTATATTACAAAAACTAACAAGAAAATGTAAACTACTGTGATGAGGGGTGGTGTGACTGTTGAGGCGGCTCTTAGGATGGTTGTTGGGGGGCTCCTGGAATGGCTACAAAAGTTCGGCCGAGGGCTCGAGAATCCTAATGCTAGAAGCTGACAAGGACTTGGCTATGACAGTGAAGTACATGCGCACTAATTCCCTTTGGCGTGCCAGCTCCATCTCTACTCGATGAAGTTTAGAATCAGTCTCAGTCGATGGAGTAGAGCTGGATTAAGGAAAAGACCCAAATTCCCGAACCCATCCTGCTCCTACGTTACGAACTTCCTTGCTTTTCCTTTGCCAGTTATGCTTACCAAAATGGCTCCCTTTGAGCTCTATATTTTGTGGCGCGACTCAACGACACAACCGCACCTTCCTACCTATTTGAAGTTTGAGAATTGGTTGAGGGTGTGTCGCTCCCGATGACTCTAATCATTGGCTGTACCTGATAAAGCTTGTTTATGAGCTCCAGCTATCCTAAGGGAAACTTCAAAGGGAACCAGCTACTAGACGATTCAATTACTCTTTCGCCCCTATACCCAAGTTAGATAAACGATTTGTACGTTAGTATCACTGCGGACCTCCACCAGAGTTTCCTCTGGCTTCACCTTGTTCAGGCATAGTTCACCACCCTTCAGGTCCCAACATGCATGCTCACACTTGAATCCTTCTTAGAAGATCAAGGTTGGTCGGCATTACAACCTTCAAAGGGATCCCGCCAATCAGCTTGCTTGGCCTTATGAGTTTATCGTCCGTTGACTTGCACACATATCAGACTCCTTGTTCTATATTTCAAGACGGGCCAAATGAGGAGTTCGTTGGCAGACGTTGGGAACACGTAGTATTTTTAGTCCTCAAGCCTGCGGGGAAGTTTCCTTCCAACAGCTCCTCCAGGGTTGCGGATTCAGCCGCAGCACTGCCCTGAGAAGGGTGAGATAGGGCAGAGGTGGGTGCTAGCATAGGCTGGTGGCGACTACGGTTATGGAGTTGCCTTGCAGATTAGGTGGCTTAAGTCATTGGTGCACACGTACTCCTGTCGATGGCCGATTCGACAGTGGCCACTTAGGTCCCGCTGGTCACCAGAGTGGCATTAGGGGCCCAGTGCTCACTCTGAGTAGATGTGGAAGCAGAAAGGCGGCCACTTGTGATCACATGGGAAAATATCTGTGAAAAAAATACATAATTTCTAAAATTAGCTAAAATTCCTTAAATTTCAAACAATTTCTCAGATTGCCTAACATTTCAAATAATTCCTAAAATTCTAAAATTCCACATAATTTCTAATGTATTTCAAAAGTTTCACATGTTTCGTATTTCTAAAATTGCCGAATATTTCAAACAATTTCTAAAATTCTCGAATATTTCAAATAATTTCTAAACTAACCCACAATTTCAAGTTTTTTAAATAAATTAACCCAATTTAGAATTTCACATAACCACCACCACCTCAACCTCGTGCCCACACCACCACCTCCATGCCCACTCACTACCACAATCGCGTACCAACCCCTAAACCGTACCCACACCACCACCACAACTACCCCATGCTCAACACTCCACCACCTAAAAGCACCCAATATCTACCCCTAAACCGTACCCTCCCCACCCCACCACCACCATCATTACCTCATGGCCAACACAGCACCACCTAAAACCACCTCGTACCTACCCCTAAACTGGTCCCCCACCCCCCACCCCCCAACCCTACCCCACCATACACCACCCCGCCCCTAAACCCTACACAATCTAAATTGTGACATCCCGTCCCGGGATTATTAAAACGTACGTGTGGAATTACCATTTTGCCCCTAGTGTGTTTTTCGTCACATTGTGGGGTTGTTTTGTGTGTGGTGGCATGTGTTGGGCCACACACACACACACCTGCACCTACACTGTCTCTCATCACCCTCTCTCTGTCTCTGTCCCGTGTCTCTCTCTCTCTCTCCTTTTCTTCTTCCTCTTCTTCCTTCGACGTACGGACAAACATCAAAACCACCCAAATCATCACAGATCGAGGAAACCAAGGACACCATTCAACTCGTGAGGTCGAGGCAAGCTTAGCCATACCCTTTTCAGGTGAGAAACACATCGTTTTCACGTCGATTCAACAATGGCCGATTTTTGTACTGTTCATGCAAAGTTTGTACTTTGAGTTTTAGGGATTTCTGAGCTTGTGGTTATGTTTGTGAGGTTCCCAGGAGCTTAGGAGTGGTTCGTTGGGTGAATTTGGACGTCGGGATCGTCCTGTGCAAAGTTGGCCGAGTTTTGACCTTGAAGACAGGTATAATTCCTTGATTTTTTAGGCCTTAAAACTGGTCTAGCGTTGTTCCACTAGTCCTAAGCTTCATTTTGGTATAAAGATCGTGGAAAATGGTTGAAAAACGAAGGAGAAAACTTAGTTTGAAAATTACCCAGTTTTCCGGCGCCGTCGCCGGCGCCGGCGTCTCGCCGGAGAAGAAAGGGGAATATTCCGTTAGACTTAACGGAATATTCCTAACAGCAGTTGACGGCGTCAGTTAAGTATAACGGAATATTCCGTCAGGTTAAAGGAATATTCCTGACGGCGTCAGTTGACGCCGTCAATGTGCAGTGCACGTGGCCGCGCGTGGGAGGCGCGTAGGGCCGTGCATAGGACGGCGCGTGGGGGCGCGTGCGGGGTCCAAAAATTATTTTAAAATTATGGTTGTGATCCTGAGGTTGTGTAGAGCACGTTGGTATATTCATATGTCCATTTTGAGCATTGTATGAGAAGTTATTTTGAGAAATGGGTTATGTGCTTTAAAGTTAACGTTTTTATAGTTGTTTCGCATTTAGGTGACACGTACCCCGAGGACGAGCGTGCACACGCGAGACAGGGGGGCTACGACCCTTCCACGTATCAGTGAGTGGGCTTTTGTTTTCCGTATATACCTATATACATTTATATTCCCAGAGATTGATTAAAAAGGGTTATTTACATTATGCCATGCACTTTATTATTATCGTTTACGCATCATTGTATGCATTATTATGGCATACATATACATATGCATATTGGGTGCTGTGGACGCACAGGTAAGTGCCAGGTAAGTGACATTCACGTTTATGTTTCAGTAGTGGTTTGAGATGCCTAGAGAGCTCATAACCTGCACCCCCGGTATTAGTGCTCCCGCCCTGAGCAGGGCACAGGCCTTCACGTGATGTTCACCTCCCGCACCTTATGCTCAGCTTGGATCCAAGCTAGGTGCACAGGCCTGTCGTACAGACCACATTAGGTGGTTCCGACTCGTAGGTGACCCGCGATTATTCGCCCAGGCTTCACGTGATCGTAGCACTTAATTACACCCCAGCCCTGTCGTACAGACCACTTTAGGTGGTTCCGACTCGTGGTCAGGTTCAGATATTGAGATTGAGATTAGAGCTCTATATGCAGCCGTACAGGTCACGTTAGGTGACTCCGGCTGCCAGATTACACGATGTTGATATGATTATACCTGAGCACTTGCATATCTTTATGAGATGTCGGCATGGCATATTATCGAGCATATGGCATATTTTTGAGCATGCTTAACACATGTACTATGCGTATATATATATTTTCTGGGAAGTATATAGGTTTTACGGCGAGGGGTTAGTAAGTATTTTTATAAATGGTTTTCGAAAGCTTTGTTTTTGCCCACTCACGCTTTTGTTTTGCGCCCCTCCAGGTTCTAGTTGCTTAGCCGTTGCGGTGGTTTCCCCAGAGGGCTTTTCGGCGTTTCTGACAGACACTCACCATTGTAGGGTCGCCTTCGAGCGTACCACTATTGTCGTTTCGTTTGGACTGCTATAGACCTGCTCTGAATTTTTTTTTTTTTTTTTTTACTTGTGCTAGCACCTGTTCTAGGACTTGTATGCTAGTTTTAATTATTCGTACCTTTATTTTATTACTTTATTAGCTTCCGCACGTGCACATGGCTACGTCCCCTTCGTGTGACGGCCAGCACGCTCCGATCTCGGTCGGGGTGTGTCATAAATTCACATAAAAATTCACAAATGCAAATTCCACCAAATTCACAAATCCAAATTCACAATGAAATTCACATACAAAATTCACAAATATGGACAACGAAATTCAAATAATATTTCACAAATGCAAATTCGAAATTAAAAACTTACAGTGAGAGAGAGGGATTGCTCTTGGATCTTGGTGGTTGGTGTGGTGGTTGCTCATGGCACGCGGACTGAGAGACAAAGGACTGAGAGAAAGATCGAGAGAGAAAGGACTAAGAGGGAGAGATTGAGAGAGAGAGAGCACTGAGGGAGAGGTTTTGAATTTGAACTGCGTGATGTTATAACAATGGAGGCAGATTGTCTGCCTTCCTGTTTGGTACCCTTCTCATCCCCTTTTATTTTGTGTGGTCACGGTTAAGCCACATCAACATTTTATATTAATTTTTTTATAGAGATAATAAGACAAAAAGAAATAGGAATATAAAATATTGACGTGCTTAACGTGACCGCACAAATAGGAGGGAATGGGAAGGGCACCCAAACAGGAGAGTAGACAATCTGCCTCCTATAACAATTTAAAAACTTGTCTGACACTTGTTGGAGAGATTTTTCAGTGTGACCGTCACACATGGGGTAGTATACCACGTGTCGCTACATAAATGGTGAGATATGTGTGTTAAAAAGTTAATAACTTAAATATAAAATTCCCACCACTTACATAAAAACATGTGGTATACCACTCATATTCCCGTCACAACTAAAAATTTCGACTTTGTTGGGCAAAGATTTTAAAAATTTTGACACGTGTTCATAACCCTAAGATTTCGTTTGGCAAAGTTACTAGAAATCGTAAAATTTGGTGAAAAAAAAAATTGGGGGAAATTAGTAACATAGCAAAGCAAGTGCATAAAAGATGCAATCATCAATTCGCCCAAGAGGCCACAATTATTGCGGCGAAACATATTAATGATAAGGAACACATTTTTGCTATGTTACTACTACTTGTACTTGCTCTACTAGTTTGGGGGCCAATTTGAATTTTTGGGGAAATTTGTGGGCATCTTTTTATTGACATTGCCCGACGGAATTTAGAAAGTTCGCTTGACGAGTACAAGTATTCTGTCAGGCAAACTTAAAACAAAAATAGTGTTTACCTACTTTTGAACATTAAGTTCAAACTGTTCAAAAAATCATCAAATTTGATGATCAGGTAAATTTAGTATGTGCTTTTACTTTCAATTTGGGGCATTGTAAAAAATGAACCAAATCAGAGCTAAAATGACAATTAAATCGTGAATTTTAGTTTGTAACCATCAAATGATTTCATCTTGTTACCTAATCTCCAAACATTTGTTTTGGGTGATCTTTTGCGTAAGAGATTTCGGAGTATACACACCGGGAGCTTTTCGTTAAAGTTCCCTTTTTTTTTCTATACTTACATTAAGTACAACGTAAGTTTTTGTTGTATCTACTATTAAAAAAAAAAATTAATTCATGATCGGGTTCATTCATCTTATTCTTGTTGGGTCGAGGATTGCATTTGCAAAAAACAAAACCAAATCGAAGCAAAAACGACCGTTAAATCGTGAATTTTAATTTCTAAACGTCGAATTATTTTATCCCGTTACCTAATCTCCGAACGGTTGTTTTGGGTGATTTTGTCGGAGGAGATCTCGAAGTATATGCAAACATGTTTGACGGTTGGATCGTGCAAACTAGTTTTGTAGAATGTGTGTCCCCTTGTAAAGAATCGATTCCAAAACACTTAGTGTTTTTTCTATACTTCCATTAAATACAATGTAAGCTTTCATGTAAAAGTTATGGAAACTAGCATATAGAAGGAAAAAAAAAAAACCCCCTAATTGTTTGGGAAGGAGGTGCACCTTTAGTTAGTAATATATTGGTGGTATAAATCATAATAGTAAGTACTACCAGAGCAAGGAGTTCAAGCCAATGGTGGGGGTTTGCAGTAACTATAATTTTTTTAATAATATTATTAGAATTAGCCGACGAATACTTAATTCGTCAAGCAAACCCCCTGCTATTCCACACCATTTTTTTCCTACTTCACGTCAAAATGTTGCTCGACGACGCGAGCAACATTTTACTTGCACTATGACAATAGTCCGTCGTGTAAAGCTTTTAAGTAAACCCTGATTATTGATCGTCTTCGCCCTCCCAGTTGAAATATCCGTCGGGTAAAGTTCGTTTACATGACGAAATCTGTTCCATCGCGTAAATGATTGTAGAGAAAGCAATATTTTCTAGCAGTGATGATACTTTCATGATAATTATCAGTATTGTAGTCTGTGCTTAATACTGTACATCAGTCATCTGTTATCTTTCAGTTGGATAGAGTAATTTTCTTTCTGTTTTACAACTGCTCCATGTGACTGATTTGTCTTGAAGAGAAACCCTTATGCGCACTACCTTTACGTGTCATATCATTTCTTATTGTTGTAGTCACTGTGAAAGTCTAAGCTACTTCTCGTTACTTTAGCAGAAGCACATGTACATGTCTATATTATAGATAATAACAAAGAGTAGCCGAAGCCACATTTGTGGGTTCTCGTAACTAACTACTAATTCACTAATCAAGCTAACAAGATGTAACAACTGTACATTAGAATTGTAAGAAATTATCATATGCCTGCATGTGTACTGCTGATAGCATGAGGACAAGCTAAGTTGCTTGACCCGTCATCAATTATATCAGAGATTCTGATTCCATAATTCTTGTGTTTGTTTTTCTTGTCTTACTTAATACCCAAGTTTATCAGGTAGATACTCATCTGAAGTATGAAACATTAAAAATTTATAGATGAAGTAACATCCGATTCAAACCACATTTGGTTGCGATTGGGCCTTGTCTAAGTGAGGTATATTTGCAGCATTAGATAGTGGAGAAATTGTTTCTTGAATGCTTGATTTCCATGCCTCTTGAAAGACATACACTTCCCATAAATTTTTTTGAGTCATATTGGAGCTTATACGGAGGCTTCAGTTCTGCGCACTGGGCGTGGCCAAAATTAGTGGTGAGTATTTCTCAAGCTTAAGATTGGCTGGTCTAGGAACTTTATCAGTTGGTTCCAATTTTGATGTGAATATTTGACATGGCTGTTTCCGCATTGCAATTGTAGTTTGTATTTTTCTTTAATGGTATTTGGGGTTCTATGTTTTGCTCGCAGTGGTTGTAGGCCTGAGTAGCTGTATCTGAAGTCAAAATTCTAACATATGAACTAAATGTAGGTGGTATGAGGGTGATGGCTGATCGGGATGAGTCTTCGCCATATGCGACCATGCTTGCTGCACAGGACGTGTCTCAGAGATGCAAGGTCATCTTCATCTCCCATTAACTGCGCTAATGATTAGAAACTGAATACTATTGCCAGCCTGAATAGTTATGGTTGATTTGCTACCAAGTGATATGGTTTAATCAGTAAGATGAGTTGTACTTTCAATTCTGAACAGGAACTTGGAATTACTGCTCTTCATATTAAGCTCCCTGCCACTGGAGGCAACAAAACCAAGACTCCTGGTCCAGGCACTCACTCTGCATTACGGGCCCTTGCTCGATCTGGAATGAGGATTGGCCGTATTGATAAAGCCCTTTTATTTCTCAAAAAATGTTGAAGATCACTATTTCACGACTATAAAGACTGCAACCTATCCTCGTCATCGTTTTAGCCTAGATGATTTGGTAGAGGTTTCTGTAATGTACTGACTGAACCTAGAATGATTTAACTTTGTATGCCAATCCTTTATCGGTGGTGGTCTTGAACCATTCTTGCTTTCTGTTTTCCAGAGGATGTGACTCCAATTCCCACTGACAGCACCAGAAGAAAGGGTGGTAGAAGAGGTAGAAAACTGTAAGCGACTTGCATATGTTTCATCTCCGACAATTTTATCCATAAATTTTGGGGGCGGATGTAGTTTATGGCGTTATTAGCATTGAAGAACTGGAATGTTATGTAGTTTTTTGTCCTCTCCAACTGAGCTTTTACTTTAAGAATTTGTATTTACACACGGGTACGATTTTATATGCTGCCTTTTCTTTTTGGTCTGTTTTAGCATAATTCTGTTTTACTTGCTGTCTCGGATGAGTTTATTTCTCTGTACTGTTTAACTTTAGGACGTTTGGCAATAAGGAAAAGCAATGGAAAAGAGAGTGAAGATTTTAGTTGGTTGACCATAAATCATTTGTAGGAAACAAACATGCCCCTTGAATACATTAAGACTAAATTATTCAAACAAAAGGATAGAAAATTGCTTGAGCAGAAACTTCTGGTTAACAATTCTGTCCTCATGGCTAGGGTGCAAGTCCAGCCTTTAGCTTTTGAATGGTGGCGACATTGGTCTTGAAGGAGATAGCCAAGACATTGTCATCAATGCCGGTGGCAAACAAGGTGCTGGGTATTGATACAGTTCCTGCATTTGCACTTCCAAAGGCAGAAACTGCCAGAGCTGGGACTTGTGGATCAGCATTGTACTGAAAGTGTGCTAGCCCCTTGGGAAATACAAAGAGATCACCTACTTGAAGGGTCTGTGTAAAGAGTGTGTTTTTGGTGTCCACGAAACCAACTTCGAGGGCACCGTCAATAAGGAAAAGGAGTTCAGCAGCGCGAGGATGAGTGTGTGGTGGGTTGGTACTTTTAGATGGGAATTCGAGGATGGCGTATGAAACACTCTGGCCATTAAGAGCGGGGAACTCAGCCATGGTTGCCTTTAATATCTTGAAAGCTGTGGGAGGGCCGCCCCCAACAAGAGCGCGAAATGCGGTGTTTGTGAAGAAGTTGCCATCTACTGTTACGTTTGGAGGAGCAATAAAGTCGGTAAGAATGTCCGGGTCTCCAGCCATTGCCATTTGAACAAAGGTGATTGAAGCAATTAGTAGTGAAAAGAATTTGAGAGCTGCCATAGTTGGATGATTTAATTGTAGAATTATTCAATATTGCGCTATTAATGTTTGGTTGTGGGATGAGATGGTTGGCCACAAGGGCAACATTTATAAGGTTTAGGGTTGAAAGAACCCTAAAGAAAACGAGGTGATTAGGGTTTGTATTGTTGCTGCAGGCCTTTCTGATGTCAAAATTGGAGATGAAGGTTACAATGTTTCTTCTTGTAATTGAAGTTCTACAGACGTTTGTTTGTCATTTTAGGGCAAGATCATGCCTAAAAACATTACAGATTTTGCTCATTTCGTCGCCAATAAATATTAAATTCCTAGCGTATGCTCGAATTTGACAACTAAACACGATCAAGTTAATTTTTTTAAAGAGATTTTACCTTAACATTTGAAAGCAAAATGCCAGAGAAAGAAGTCAAACACCTAAGCCAAAAATTCTAAATTAAGCATTTTATACCCAAAGGGAAACAACTGTTTAAAAACTAAGAAGTTATAATGATAAAAAAATAATTTCTGCACACAACATGTTTCTTTCATTTAGGGCTGGCAAACAGGTCGTATTTGTCGTGTTTCGTGTCGTTTTAGTGTAATACATATTATCTTAACAAGTTGTGTCATGTCACATCCATTATCTTAATGGGTCCTTAATAAGTGGGTCACTTAACAGATAAAATGATCCCGACCCGTTATGACCCATTAAGAAAAATATTTTTTTCCCTTAAATTTGCACATACTACATTGCCACATAAATATTACTTCAAAACCTAAAAACGCATAGTCGTTAAGTACTATATCTACACTCCAAAATAAGAGCGTAATAAAAAAGAACAATGCACTACTAGTCTACTATAAAATATAAAATGTGCAAGGATATGCAAAATGAAGAAATTTTTCTTTTAAAAGTTGTGAAGCCTTTCTCAGAAGTTCAAACTTTGCCAATGAAACTCAAAGGTGGCACATCATTCCTTTTACAAAATCCTTCAATTTTCATTGATCATCATGGAGAAATGTGTTGGAACTTTAGCTCGATCTGCTGCCTTTAAGAGTTAAGTTGATGATATTTTCAGTAAGGTTTTCCATATGAGAACTCTCTTCTGCATAAACTAAGTATAGAAAAACCAAATATTGTTAACCATTCAAATTATGAGAAGTTTACCAAAATAACTATGAAAATAAATAAAACAATAGTACTATATCATATTAAAATATTACCTCCTTTTCCAAATTTTCTATATTTAATTTAATATATATATATATATATATATTATTATTTGGGGTATAAAATTATTAAATTAATACTTTACTTATCGTGTATCAGATTATCCACGTGTATACTCGGACCAACCCGTTATCTTAACAGGTGTTTATTGGGTTACCCATAACGACCTGATTTGTATCGTGTCAACCTGATAATCTATTAATTTCATGTCGTTTCATGTCGGGTTAACGGGTTGTGTCAGAAATTGTCAAGCCTACTTCATGCACACTCCTGATTAGGGTCAGTTACACTAATACTCCTTAAGGTTTATCTAGTTTTCACAAAACCTCCTTACATTTGAGACATCAAACTAACACCCCTCAGGATTTAATTCACATTCACATAACTCGCTTAGTCAAAATTCTGCTAATAAATTGACAACTTTACCCTTACAACTAATTAATTAAATAATAAATTCCTTGAGGTTTATCGAGATTTACAAAACGCCCTCATATTTGAGACATTACACTAACAGCCCTCAGGTTTTAATTCACTTTCATATAACCTCTTCAGTCAAAATTCTACTATTAAATTCACAACTTTACCCTTTTATTAAATAATAAAATAGAAAAAGGAAATAATAAAAATAAATAAACACTAACTGCTCCACTAAAAAGTCAGCACAAATTCAATTCGGTTAAACAGGTTTGAGTTGGTAGCCGATGGGCGACTACAGTTTGCTTAAACAAAATTTTCTAAAGGCAACTGGTGAAGGTGACAGTTTGGCTAAACATTACTGAAGTCGTAGAATCAGCTTGGCTAAGAGTCTTGAAAATTTGGTTAAATAATAAGATCTCCTTTTTCAACTGGTTATTTATCCCAAGTCTCTCCTGGTGAAGAGTCTTTGACATTTTTTGCCGAACAACCTCACTTCATTAGCTTTCTTGATGAACTGGATTTTTCTAGGATTAGATATTCTCATGTAACATTTAAAGTTCGACATATCAACGGCTGAACCACTTTTACTATAAAGACACTCATCTCCTTTCAGTATCTTTGTCTCTACAATCTAATTCCAGTTCGACAGACCTATATTCTCACTAAAATAGTTGAGGTTGCCGAACCCAGTGTACAAGACCCTGAACTTCATAGCGAGTTGCACAACCTATAGAATCCAAGGCTGAGAGTGTTGCTTCCTCAACCAAGGTCACCTGATTCTAAAGTCAGGAACACATTCCATCATACCACCACATTCAAAAGCATTTTTCTGACCGAGCTTAGTAGCAAATTAGGATGCCCATATTAGCAATCAACCAACGAAGGACATAATTAACTCATTAAGTTACTTGACCTACGCGCCTCGTACGCTATGTAGTTTTTAGGGTCAATAGATATATAGAAACCCTCAAGTACTAGCTATACAAGGGCGGAGCCAAAAAAATTTCGGTCGGTGGGCTAGCTAAGAAGTATAAAAAAACAGTTGGTTTTTAAAAAAAATGACTGTACGTTAATATTACAAGCAAAGCTTGTCGAATTATTCTATGTTCATCAACATTTAATATGGCAAATATATACATAAATAAACAGAAAAAGGTTAACACACTGTAAAACTTTTTTAAATAGATAAAAGTCATGCATAAAATAATTCAAAAACTGAAACATGCAAAGAGTTGCTTTTGAAAAGAATTAAACGCACTGTTAGAGTAAGTAATTATTGTCACGAATAATTATAAATGGAGAGTATATGAAGTGTAAAATAGATTTTGTTAGGAAATAAATAGTATTGGTTAATGAAGTAAATAAATAAAAAATACATGGGCATTATAATAGTGAGATGAATATAAAAATAAATGAAACATAGGGAATAACTGGTTTGTACCCACAAGAGTTACCTAGGCTATAGCCCAGGGTAGCCCTGTACTTGGCTCCGCCCTTGTAGATAGATATATATATATATATATATATATATGAAGTGGAATTATGAAGTTGAAACAGATGAAGTTTATAGAACCAAATTAGTCAAGTGGTGAGATAAATTCAACCATCAGAAGTCCATAGGTGTTCCTTTGAGTAATGATGATGGACTAATGTCCGATAATGGCTGTTCCGGGATGGCAGGCAGAGATGGATGTGCTGACTGTGCCGGAATTGATGGAGTAATGGGAAATTCTGAGTTATCATCTTTATAATCACTACATTTGTTCATCTTTCAGTTTATCAGTTACAGTTTATGTCATTTGTTAACTTTCTAAGAAGGATTGTTTACTCTCAACCCAAACAGTAAAGCGTGTTCCATACAATAAGTCCATAGGATTGGCATAAGCGGATCGCATGAGCTGGGAGGGAGTTTAGCAAATGCGCAAGGAAGGTAATAGCCAGTAAGATTTCTGTATATTGAAAACCTGCATTTTGAACATTATGAGTAATTTAGCAATCTAAGATGTCCAACCCTAAGTGATGTTAGGTGGTACAAAGATGTTTTCATGTCTAGAGTCATGCTTAGAGAAGATAGTAATCAACCATTCTGGAAAGTTGGTCATGAATCCTAGAGGCAACATTAGTGGGTGTTCTTATGAAATGTTCTATAATGGTGAAAAGTAACGTGTTAACTGCATCTGGGACTCCACGTCCTATATGTTCATCAAAGATGGGTATTCCATCTTCAAGTCTTTTGACTGCATTTTTAATCTCATTTCTTGATTGTTCAGTGAAGTTTTTTTTTCCCACTAAGAATGGAGCATTCCTATAAATCCAGTGACCAAAAGGTTGACAACTTGTGTTTGACTAAATAATATACTCCTAATGTTCAAAATGCAGGTTTTCAATATAGAGAAATCTTACTGGCTATTACCTTCCTCGCGTATTTGCTAAACTCCTTCTCTCCTTCTCCGCTCATATATATATATATATATATGACATGAGGAGCTTCACACTTCTGGTGGCATTGACCAATTAGAATCACATTTACTGAAAGCTGGGTTGGATGATAAGGAAGCTACGATTCACTTGGCCATGCATATATACATGGAAAAGAAGCATGAGTTATTCCGTACAAGGTAGTTCTTGGCAAGGCTGTTTGTGTTTTTTCAGACTACTCAAGTCGAAAAGATTAGGACCCCTTAACGGTATATATGCACCTCAAATAAGAACACGATCTCATCAGTCTCATGAGCAAAAAATGGATAATCGATCTGTCAGAATTAAGGTACGCCGAGGTTGCGTAGGTAAAATACTATTTATACAGGAAATAAAAAGTAATTAGAATATACCGTTCTGTAAGTACAAATTCTTAATCTATTGCATACAACATCAGCTGGCCATTTCTTAGTGTTATACTTTGCTCGCTCAGGGTTGTATTCATATGTTTTTTGTCTGGGATGTAGGTTGCTCCTGTTCATCAGATTCGTAGTGTACCGAAAACAAGATTCTATCAAGTGCTTGTCATCACTGTTCTAAAAATCTTTGCCTAAGTGCTAGACGGCTGGCCACCGTGCCGATTAGTCCCTGGGCATTTGAAAATTAAGAAATGACACCTAGACCCGCTTAAGCGTCCGCCTAGCTCTCCTAGGCGCCCACCTAGGTTGCGACTCCCACTTAGACAGAAAATCGATAACTTTCATTTTGCATTTTATTTTTTAAATAAAATATAATAGACTTGTTAAATACTTGGATGAACACTCATTATATGCTTGTTTCCCATGTTTTCAATATGTTCTAATACTTTATAATCTATATGTCATTTTATTATGCAGTTTATGTATCTCAATATAATTATGTGTTTTTTAAGTATAAATAGGCACTTATTAATACAATATATAACAAATTTATTTGAATTCGCCTAGGTCCCCACCTAGTCCCTGCCTAGTGCCCACCTAGCCACCTAGGCGTTAGGCTTCAACCTGCCGCCCGACTAGCTTAACGTCTTTTAGAACCTTGCTTGTCACAAATGGTAATTTACACACTAATAAGTTGAAAATTTTCGAGTTGTACATAACTTAAACAACTCAAGCAACTACATAGCCTCAAAAGCCAAAAATTGAGGATGAGAGGACTTGATAACAAACATAAACAGGCCATGTTTGCGAGTCCTAGTGGAAGTCCTTGGTGAAAAATATATGTATTTTGTTGTTTGACGAAAATGGCTTTTGCGCACCTCTGTTTCCTTATATTATTTGCTTTCCATCATGTATTCAATTCAAACCCTAAAAATAAAGGTTAATTACACAAACACTCTTTTATCAAGTATCATAGAAGCCTACAAAAAAAACAATGGAAACAAAGGAAGATTATCAATTATAATTTAAATCTTATTTACTGTAACGAAACTTACAGTAAAAGAATTATAAATGAATACTTACATAAATTTCATCGCGACCTCGTTGCCATAATTGGCGTGCATCCCCTCCAAGCCACCACCTTGGAGAAAGGCTCCCCAGCCGCCTGCCGTTCCTTGACTTGGTAAGATAGGGGTCGAGAACCGGAGTGGTGAAGATACGGTTTTTTGTCCCGATTACCTTTAATTGCCGCAGATTTTTTTGTCCATTACAAAATATTAATTTAACTTAACTGAAAAAAATATATATAAATAAACTTTGATTACCTAAAACTTTTCACGCTGAAAATGAATACAAAGCTACTTCCACTCGGCCCCCTTCTCCACAAACTCCTGGGGTAGCTTTGCAAGAGCTCCCTCAGGTGTCAGAAAAGTGTCGTAGTACTTATGCAGCTTGTACTTCCATGCCTTATACTGGCCGTTCCACACTAATAGCTCATCTACCACGACAATTTTATCACGGGCTTCATGTGTCCGTTAAAAATAAAAAATAAAAAAAAATACAATTTTACCACGGGCATGATAAACACACAGTAAATAACAATTTTTTACTACAATCAAATTTTAACCCGTTGTAAAATAGCAGTGAACGACCACACACAAAATTGCACATTGTAAATTTACTAAGCCACCATGGACAATACTCGTGGTCAATATTGTTTGTATCCACAACCCCTTTTTGTTATCTACCACGGGCATAATGTCTGATAGAACTATACACGCTTAACTGAAAAATTTTAGAGGAGGGGGGACACTAAATTTTGCAAAATTTCAAAACGTGTAATTATCTATACTATTTAAGAAAATAAAAACTGAAACAATAACCGTGTAGAACCAGACAAACACCACACCCATCTATTGTGCAAAACTAGACCAGTAAAAGAAATCGTAGTAGTTTTTTGAACGTATGTCTATGAAGTGCAATTAAATTCTGAAACCCACTATCCACTTCTCCCACGATGGTTTCCTCCGCAAAGGAAAAACTAGACCTATCAAACGGATCGTGTCTGTCGTGTTCGTGTAACACCAGCTATCTTAACGGGTTGTGTTGTGTCACACCCATTATCTTAATGGGTCCTTAACAGGTCTAGTCACTTTACCCAACGGGTAAAGTGACCTGACCAGTTATGACCCGTTAAGAAAAATGTATTTTTTTCCCTTAAATTTGCACATACCACACATTGCCACATAAATATTACTTCAAAACATTAAAACACATTTTTCGTTTAAATACTACATCTACACTTGAAAATAAGAGCTTAATAAACAAACATCCATACACTACTAGTCTATTACAAAATATTAAATCTGCAAGGATATGCAAAATGAAAGAGTTTTTGTTTTCAAGGTTGTGATCCCTTTCTCAAAAGTTTAAACATTGCCAATGGAACTCAAAGCTTGCATGTTATTTAATTTACAAAATTCTCAATTTTCATCGATCATCATGACATAAGATTTTGTGGTATCCACTAGTATAAATATTTTAAATTGAAGATCGAATTCATTCATTGTATTCATATAGGGTCAAGGAGTGCAGCTGTAAAAAATCATCAAAATCAGAGTTAAAATAACCGTTAAATCGTGATTTTTTGTTGATAATCGTTGAAAAGTTTTGTCCCGTTATTTGATCTTTGAATGTTTGTTTTTTGCGATTTTTGGCGTAAGCGATCTTGAAGCATATACAAACAAGTTTGACGGTTGGATCATTGAAATTATTTTCCTAGAATGCATATCCCATCAAGACGATAAATTCACTAACACTTAGAGTTTATTTATACTTTCATTAAATATAGCATAATATTTTGTGATATCCACTAGGGTAAATATTTTAAATTGAAGATCAAATTCATTCATTGTATTCATATAAGGTCAAAGAGTGTAGCTGTAAAAAATCATCAAAATCAAAGTTAAAGTGACCGTTAAATAGTGATTTTTTTTTGATAACCGTCGAAATTTTTTGTCCCATTACTTGATCTTTGAATCTTTGTTTTTTGCAATTTTTGGCGTATGTGATCTCGAAGTATATACAAACATGTTTGACGGTTGGATAACATAAGATTCACTAACACTTAGATTCGTAGAATGCGTATCCCATCAAAACAATAGATTCACTAACACTTAAGAGTTTATTCATACTTTCATCAAGTATAACATAAGATTTTGTGGTATCCACTAGTATAAATATTTTAAATTGAAGATCGAGTTCATTCAATGTATTCATATAGGGTCAAGGAGTGTAGTTGTAAAAAATCATCAAAATCGAAGTTAAAATGGTCGTTAAATCGTGATTTTTCGTTGATAACCGTCAAAATGTTTTGTCCCGTTACTTGATCTTTGAATGTTTATTTTTTGTGATTTTTAGCGTATGGGATCTCAAAGCATATACAAACAAGTTTGACGGTTGGATCGTTGAAATTAGTTTAGTAGAATGCGTATCCCATCAAAACGATAAATTCACTAACACTTAAGAGTTTATTCTTACTTTCATTAAGTATAAAATAAGATTTTGTGGTATCCACTAGTGTAAATATTTTAAATTGAAGATCAAGTTCATTCATTATATTCATATAGGGTCAAGGAGTGTGGCTGTAAAAAATCATCAAAATCAGAGTTAAAATTACCGTTAAATCGTGATTTTTCATTGATAACCGTCGAAAAGTTTTGTCCCGTTACTTGATCTTTGAATTTTTGTTTTTTGCAATTTTTGGCGTATGCGATCTCGAAGCATATACAAACATGTTTGACGGTTGGATCGTTGAAATTAGTTTCGTAGAATGCGTATCCCATCAAAACAATAGATTCACTAACACTTAAGAGTTTATTCATACTTTCATTAAGTATAACATAAGATTTTGTGGTATCCACTACTGTAAATATTTTAAATTGAAGATTGAGTTCATCCATTGTATTCATATAGGGTCAAGGAGTGTAGCTATAAAAAATCATCACAATTGGAGTTAAAATAATCGTTAAATCATGATTTTTCGTTGATAACCGTCGAAAAGTTTTGTCCCATTACTTGATATTTGAATGTTTGTTTTTTGCAATTTTTGGCGTATGCGATCTCGAAGTATATACAAACAAGTTTGATGATTGGATAGTTGAAACTAGTTTCGTAGAATGCATATCCCATCAAAACAATAGATTCACTAACACTTAAGAGTTTATTCATACTTTCATTAAGTATAACATAATATTTGTGGTATCCACTAGTGTAAATATTTTAAATTGAAGATCGAGTTCATTTATTGTATTCGTATAGGGTCAAGTAGTGTAGCTGTAAAAAATTATCAAAATCGGAGTTAAAATAACCGTTAAATCGTGATTTTTCGTTGATAACCGTTGAAAAGTTTTGTCCCGTTACTTGATATCTGAATGATTATTTTTTGCGATTTTTTGCTGATGTGATCTTGATGCATATACAAACAAGTTTGACGGTTGGATCGTTCAAATTAGTTTCGTAGAATTTGTATCCCATCAAGTTCAATGGTGTGTGTGTATATATATATTTATTTATTAAGTAGATTTAAATTTATTTATTTTGTATGTATAACACTTAAGAAATTGAATGGTATGTATATTTAAGCCGATCCAGTGGTCACCAATTTTTAATATTTAATTTAATATGTATATATATATATATAATTATTATAGTTTTTAAGGGTATAAAATTGTTAAATTAATATATATAATTATTATAATATTTTTGTAGGGTAATAAAATTATAAAATTAATATTTTGCTTATCGTGTATCGTGTTACCCACGTGTATACCCGAACCAACCCATTATCTTAATAGATGCTTATCGGTTTACCCGATAGCGACTCGATTCGTTATCGTGTCGACCCGAACACCTGTTAATTTCATGTCGTGTCGTGTCAAGAATTGCCAGACCTAGGAAAAACTACGCTTATTTATTCTATCATCACATGTACTTATTATTATTTTTCTTTTATTTTATTTTATTTTATTTTTCAGTTTTAGTTTATTTGGTTTTGTTTCTATTTCTCGATTAGATTCCTTCATTTGGTACTTTGTATTCAAATGAGATTTTGATGGATTTTAATTCTTTTAATGAATCTAGAGGTATTCAATTAGGATTTTAAGTGATTCTCTGAAATTCAAAGTGTATTCAATCAAAATTTTAAGATAGTTAATTAAAATCCTTAGAAATTCAGGTGCATTCAATTAGGATTTTAAAGTAGTTTATAATATTCCGGGTGTATTACATTAGAAATTGATTTTAAAGAATTTTAAAAAGTTGAGGAATTCGAGGGAATTTTAGAGATTTCGTAGTGTATTTTAAGCATCTACAAATCTCACCTCTCCCTGTGAGATTTCGAGGGAATTGAATCAAAATTTTACATGAATCTCTACAAATCAATTAAACTCCATAAAATTCCATGGATTTATAAAGAAAATTTTAATGAAAAGGGTTTGGGCTAAGTTTAACTTAACCCAAAACTACCATAAACTGTTATTTAACTAAAAGGGTTTCATATTTAGTCATAAGGACAAAACTAACTTAAATCAAACCTTACAAACATTAAGAGACATGGGCTGAATAAAAAGCCCAAACACGTAATAATTTTTTTTTCCAGCCATGCCCTTGACAGAAACTTCATTATGTCAGCCCAATTTAGTTAGAAGCAAACTTTTCTTTATTTACAACTATACCACTACCTTGTCAAAGCCTAAATATCATATAAAAATGAAAGGATAAATTACATTTTACCCCCTTAGGTTTGGGGCCAATTTCAATTTCTTACAACATCTTTAAAACATTTCAATTTCATACATTTACTTATCATTTAATTTCAATTCCATACATCCGTTAGAAAATCTGTTAAGTTAACCATTAAGTGATGATGTGGCAAATATGGGGTCCTTATTTATTCTGACGTGGCTACCACATTTGTGCCACTTGGCTAAACACTTAATAAAAAATTTAAAATATTAAAATAATAATATAAAAAATAAAAAAATAAAAAAAAACCAGAACCCAGAAATCCGCGACCCACTTCTCCCTTTCCTTCTCTGCAACCCCCCAGACATGGGAATAGTACCTGAGCATCAACCAAAATGGTTCCAGCAGCGACGACATCTGCAAGCCTCGAAGTGCAAAGAAGCAGGATGCTAGGTAGCCCCAACACAATATTTCTCCACGCATTATCCTGAAAAGTCCTTACAAATCGGCAGCGAAAGCTGTCACATCCCGGCCCGGGCAGGACCACTTCCCGGGCCCGACTCCACCGTAGCATGATATTGTCCGCTTTGGGCCCCCAGCACACCCTCACGGTTTTGTTTTTGGGAACTCACACGAGAACTTCCCGATGGGTCACCCATCCTAAGAATGCTCTCGCGCGATATTCGCTTAACTTCGGAGTTCCCATGGAACCCGAAGCCAGTGAGCTCCCAAAAGGCCTCGTGCTAGGTAGGGATGAGAATATACATATAAGGATCACTCCCCTGGGCGATGTGGGATGTCACAATCCACCCCCTTTAGGGGCCCGACGTCCTCGTCGGCACACACGTGACCAGGGTTAGGCTCTGATACCAAATCGTCACATCCCAGCCCGGGGGGACCACTTCCCGGGCCCGCTCCACCACCGTAGCACGATATTGTCCGCTTTGGGCCCCGACCACGCCTTAACGGTTTTGTTTCTGGGAACTTACACGAGAACTTCCCGATGGGTAACCCATCATGGGAATGCTCTCGTGCGCTACTCGCTTAACTTAGGAGTTCCCCTAGAAGCCGAAGCCAGTGAGCTCCCAAAAGGCCTCATGCTAGGTAGGGATGAGAATATACATATAAGGATCACTCCCCTGGGCGATATGGGATGTTACAAAAGCAGGTTGCTCACTCCAATCCTTTTCGACCGAGTCCGCGTGTGAAATCCCTTTCCTGGATTTCACTATTATAATCTCCGTATTTGTATTATTGAGATTTTATATTATTTTTAAGAAATTATATTAATTGATTTGGATTTAGATTTTAATTAAATTAGTTACGAAGTTTGAAGTTTGGGAAGTAATTATCTAAAATTCGTTGACCTTTCGAGGTCACAAGTAACGTATTCAAATAGATCTTGAAACTACGAGCGCATAGGCGAAAATCGTTTGCGAGTCCGGATTATAATGTTATAGATACAGACATTTGAAGTTGTGTTACTAAACTATAGATTTTAAATTTATTTTAAACTCTCATCTTGTGGGAAAGAGGCCAATCATATTTATGTGGGTTAAGGGAACCAATCAAGGGCTTAATAGATTCGGCTGAAAATCCTCTCACCAAAATATTCTAGCATCCCATTAAAAATTCTGCAATGTGCATGTTAGGATCGTCGGTAGAATATTCAACATGTGCTGCTTTATTTCGAATGCAGACCCTTCCTCCACTTCCAGATAAGTACTGCAACTTGGTATGTTAGTGGCATGAGCTGTTAATGAATCCCCTAAAGGTTGACCACCCTCTGGAATAACAAATGCCATTGTTTCCTTACCGTGCAGATCCTCAAAAAATAAAGACTGCAGAAAAGTCCCCTGCAGTGAAGGAACCCACTGCAGATTTTGTTCCCTGCATCTCCTCCTTAAAGATTGCTCAGGTTCTGGATCAAATGGAAACAATTTTTGTGCTGCTAATCTAGTTCTGACCATGCACAGATTGTTGTAATTTGTAGTACTGCTGTAATCTGTAAAAATAAAATAAGAATGAAATTTAAATTTTTTTATTATATATATGTGTATAGGCAGCAATAACTAACTGTAAATTTGATTAGAATGAATTATTTGAAATAATCCCCGGCAACGACGTCAATTTCTTGATAGAGATTTTACCACACACGCAAACGGGTTAAAAACTCCTATATTACTTGCAAGAATGACAAGGTTGTTGTAGTATAAACGGTTTTCGCAAGGTCGTTCTCCACAAGGATTATTAAATAATTCGAAACAAATTAAATTCCAATTAATTATTGTAAAGTAGAAAATTGAGATGACTGGTTTTATAACCTACTTAAATTAAAACGAATTTAATTAATAAAAATAAACTAATCTACAATA
The DNA here is from genome assembly GCF_019419815.1 of Pyrus x bretschneideri. Classification (NCBI taxonomy): domain Eukaryota; kingdom Viridiplantae; phylum Streptophyta; class Magnoliopsida; order Rosales; family Rosaceae; genus Pyrus; species Pyrus x bretschneideri. The sequence continues at coordinate 57,689 of NW_025999437.1, forward strand.
TTAAAGATGAAAGGGAAAGAAAACTGTTTTGGAAAAATCAAATTAAGAAAGCACTAGGGTTCCACCATCACCTAGCAATTCTATATATTTTTACCAATTACTTATGATCTACACATGCCACTTTGAAGGTTAGGTTTTCCTAATTTATATTCTACTTGGGACCTCCAATATAGAACGTATATCTAACATGCAACCCGTCCAGACGTTCATATCAAATCTGAACATGAAAGACTTATTATGCTTTATGAAAACCCTTTGAAAAACCATGCAACCCTTAAGACGTGGTGTTCATCTTAAGTGAAATTACAATTATTAATCACAAGAAGCCAGCCTCAATTTTAGGGAACCTTCCGACCAAAATTGCATTAAATTACTTTTCTAAAGATCCTAATGGTGATTAGGCATTAAGACAATTAGATAGTTTTAATCACGATGATCAATAATTCAAAGTATGCATGCAATCAATCATAAGCAATTAAATAAAAATAACATATTCATGCTAAGGCTTACGGCTTCACCCTAGCAAAAGGAATTAGTTACACATATTCATAATTGAAATAATAGAAAATATTATTAAGAATAAAAGGAATGAAAACACCTTAAAATCGAAAATCTCCAAAAACCCTAGCAATTACTCTCTGTCTCCAAAGTTGCATAAAAGAAAAGCATCCCCCTCAACCTAGAACCGGTCAAAGCCTTTTAATATCTCTCTAAAACCAGCCCACAAACCCTAACAATCAAGTATTTTATTCCCACTAAGAAACGAAATAATAATAAAATAAAAAATAAAGTCCTAATTAAACTAGGAAAAGCTGCACAAAAAATGTTCAGCCACGTTAGCCTTAACTCTCCTCCAAATCTGGTCCAAGATAGCTTGTTTTAAAGATAAGAACGTTTTGAACACATCTCCAAAAGGCCACGAACCCATCCGAAGTCATCTTAGGCTCCAAAAACGCAAGTTAAGCCCAAAACGTCACTATTCTAGCACTGCGCATTGCTCCTTTATTTTATTGCCAGAAAATCATCGCTTGGTAGAAAGATCTGATATTTTGATACGATCAAGCCAAGTGACTCACGAACGTCCTCCAATTGGAATTACTCCAAAATTCATTCATTTGGCCATGTTTTTCTCTAGAAGAAATCGAAAGTCCTATATTATAAATACAATTCAAAGTATCAAAATTCTTCCAAATTATTAACCAAAATATATTAAGAATAGGGTAAAATATATAATATAAAATATACTCATCAGGGTGCATTATATTGTACTATTTCATTCATCTCATAACGCTTCATTTCCCACTTGTAACACAACAGGGTTACCTTAGGCTGTGTAGGAATGACAGGTCTAATACACATTTTGGTAAGGAATTTGACCTGGATTGTAACTTTAGTTGTCCAATCAGTTCTACGTTGTCACTTAATTAACGGAACATAGACGATATCATCCCTTTTCATTTATGTCGGTAGCTACCATATTAGTGAAAACATCATCGATGATAATCTCATTTCAATTCCATTTAGCTCATCCAAACTAGTATACTGGACCAAGAACTTTAAATCTCGGGAGAAATCCGGATTAATCTCATGAGATGGAAATTATTTGAGACAGCGATTGAGTTTAGATTCATTGTTATGCCATGTCTTCTTCTTCTAGGGAAGTGAATCATACGAACCAAGTGATATGTCGTACTCCAGACTAAGACAAATTGATTGGCTATCCGCCGGTGTACCGGACCGTCCAACAGGGACGTCCAAACCGTTCAACGGAGGTGGCACACTCTCCAGCGATGTTGACTCGACGTCCGTTAAGTACGTCTATCCTTGCAGGCATGTTTGCAGCTGTTATATGATCTAGTATATGATCTCATCACTTTAGCTAGATCAAATGAATGCGTATGGAGCAACATTCTAAAATCTAGAATTCATCACACTTACTTATCGTACATGTGCGGTACGGGGATCGAGATGAGACATAGTGGGTAATGTCCACGCAAATTCATGTCGTTCTACAGAAACGTTGACATTCTTATCTCCCCTTAACGATAGGAAGACTGTCTAATTAAAGTGACAACCCACAAATGAGCGGTAAAGAGATCGCATGTAAGGGCTCTAAGAGAGCTAGTGTGAAGAAGAATCATGATCGACAAAAGATACACATCCTTCTTTGAGGACCCATGGTGGTACGTTACGGCAGCGCAACTTGGCATATGGAATGCACACCCAAATGCATAAATACGAAAATCGTCAGGTTTGTATCCAGTAACCAACTGTAACGTCATATAGCTTGGGTGGCAATGGGCCTCAAGGTAGACCAACATAATTGTGTACAGGGATTGCATAGCCTTTGGCAGAAACTGAAAACTTGGTATGTTCACCAAAATTCAGGCGATCATTTAAATTGCACTTTATGATCACTAGGCAAGGCTATTTAGGGTGAACATGGGAATTCGATGTTCAATTAAAAACCCAAAATGACATGCAATACTTTAGCGAAAACCTTCGATATAAACTATCCGGCATTATCCAGTTTATCGGACCTTAAGGGATAAGTAGGGTGGTGAACCCATAATCGGCCTTGAGGTTTAGCAGCAGTGTGTGTGGACAAACATGTGACCAGTTTGTCAATTCATCAACCAAAACCATAAGTATTTATGGTCCGTATTTTGGTTGGATTAGTCCACATATATTCCTTTGAATCCACTGTGAAAAGAGTCGTGTCGTATCTTTGTGAGGAATGATATAGAAAATCAATTTCCTTAATGAGCATGCTTGGCAAAATGTGCTTGTAGGCACAATATCCTTACTTCAGATAAGGATATGCATTGTAGCATTAGTGTTCGATCTAAGTGTCCCAAAAGGTCGTGCCAAAGCAAGTAAACTGCTCAATCACTAGGCTCCAGGCCGGCCACATGTGGTGTATTCTCAGTTGGGAGACAACCCATTGGCCCCAAATCAAAGCTTCAAGCTTATTTTTGGAGGTGGTGCAAAGATATTTCACTTTATTTTCTTCAATGGTTTCATTTATGATCATTATCATCTCGAATATCCTTAAAAACTCAACGTCAGGGAGAATTTAAGGTCCCTTAAATGGTGATGCAGTACCATTCATACAACGAGGAGCGTGCCAATGCTTTTAATCAGGTTAGATAGACCTGAAGTCATTGTTAAAAATGTGATTTAGGTGTAAAGTTAGTGTGCGTAGTATGCATTCATTCAGACAACTAACTTTCCCACATTCCAACCTAATCACGTGTTTAATTGAATCAGTCACATGTATTAAGAAACATGATTCAATTAACTCATATTCGAGAACAATATCAATAAGATTATCCATAAGTAAAACATATACCAAACTTGAATCCAAGAACATGGAAAAATGTTCATAAAGTAACTACTTTAATAAGGGGATTCGGCCAACAAGGCCATCCATGTCAAAATTCGGCTATTCCACTGGTGTTTGGTGGAGCAAAAATTAGTCTCACATATTGACTACTAGAATGGTACTCCTTAACTACATTGGTAGGGGCACAAACAGGTGCATAACCAATGATCTATTCCATCAAGACGGAGAAAAAGATTCTGCAGGGTTAAGGTTCGGGAATATTATCCCTTATTCTTGAAGTTTTAGGTCTTAAGTGCCAAGGATCACGCTTCGGGCATTATGCCACACCTTGGCAGCCCTGATTTTACCATATGTTTGTGGAAGTAATCAGATTCGAGAATGTGGTAAACTTTTGCTTTCTACACTGCTGCTTCAAGGGCGAGTTAGAAACATGGAAGGACGAGAAAAATATTCTCCAGTCAAAATTGAATCGGATTTATAAACTTCAAAATTGTACTCATTCATGGACGTAATCATGGTGTGCTTCGGGCAATATGTCGCATGATCACACGGTCCGTAGGTGCGAGCCAAAGGGAATCCTCGTTCGGGAGGTATTTCCATTGATAATGCTTCGGGTATAAGTCTTTGAATGAAGATCATGTTAGAGGCTTATTTAGCTCTTCCTTGCCATTGTTGGCTTCAATGGTTTCTCAACTTCTTGATAGTCAAGTGGAGATTCACGTCTTGTACCCCAAGTAAAGTGGTTCCTATTAGAAACGTCCAAATCAGGAAAATCGAACTTGTTACAGTTTGACAATCCACTGAATTGGAGGGAACAAGATTGTGATTAGTGCTATGGGAATGAATCAACTATAAGGATCAAAGTTAGAACATTCGAGTGCTAAGACATTGTGTTCATGAAAAACGTTGGGCTTTCATGCGTGTATTGTTTTCTGAAAACTTCGAGTTTCAAAGGCACTAAATTTGAAACTACAAGTTCAATTTAGTTTTATGAACAATTAGTTCATAATGAGAGGTTCCTATAAGAAACAGAGAATGCAATATGCTGATTTAAGTATAGTGGATTTGAGGTTCTTCGGGAACTCAAGTGTGAGAGCTTCGTTACTACGAAAGTGTGTGACAGTTCAAAGTATAAAAATAAATTATTGAATCGTTAATGTCCAAAAGTGATCTTCAAGTCAATAATTTTGGATTCATTATCAGATTAATGGATTGCAGGTCACTTTTAATTAATTCAATAGATCGAGACCATTAGGGGTCGATCGTAGAAGCAAAAATAATATTAACATACGGGTTAAAATTAGTTAGAATGCTAAAATAATGGCATTGGGTCGAAAAATAGAGCCCCAAAAATATTTGGGCTTGGTGCCGTGGGTAAGGGCACGGATTGGGTGCCTTAAGTAGAAAAGGGAGGGCCCAAAAAGGACCTAGGGAGTGACTGCAGGTCACAGGTCAGGGGGTATAGGCCCAGCTATTAAGGCTGGCGTGTTGGACCGAGGGGTAGGCATGGGAGAAGGCCCAACAAAAGCTGGCTTGTAGATGTGGCGCTGGGGGCCTAGCATCAAGGGCTGGTTGCATGTGATACGGGCTGGAGCATTTGCAAAGCCCAACAACCATAAAGGTTACGGCATGCAGGCCGTGGGCCGAGACAAGAGGGCAGGGCTGCAGGCCCGTGTGACATGGACCCAAGCTAAGGCTTGGTGCTGTACGAGGTAGCAGCAGACCCAAATAGGGCTGCGCAAGTAGTCCCATCTCGTTAATGCTATCCACGGTGATGTCGTGGTGTTGCCACGGCGGTGGTGCCGCAAAATCTCAAGTTCCAATCCTTTTTTTTTTCCTTGAAATTGTTAGGGTTCTACAAATGCTAATATGCTTCTAATTTATGAATATACTTTGACTCACAAATTTCACATAGTGATTTAATTGCATAATGCATGAAACAAATATATATATATATATATATATATATATATATATATATCAGAAGGAAAATATAAACATAGGGGAGTTCATGCATCATGAGAAATGTTTTCATGCTTCATGGACATTTCAAATATCTTCCTTTATTTTAAGCGTATCTGATTATCAGAAAACGAAAAAAGCCTTTGAAATTGTAGAAGATCCTTCTCGGAAAGTCGGAATTGTATCTCCAATGTGTTGTATCATGTTCAACACAGAAAAATTAAATTGAATCAATAGCATGTAGATCAATTCAAAGTAATAAATTAATTCATCATGAAAAGGATGATTAAAATGTAATACTCCCTTGATTGAAGAATAAACTCTCTTTAGCGTAGCGTCAAGAGTGTGCTGATAACGTGTTGTAGGCATAATTTACTGAACAATTATGGAGGTCATAGAGAGAGAAAGGTGCGGCAATAGAGAAGAAGAAGAGAGGGATGTGTAATTATGGGTGTGTTTGATTCACCTCATTATGCCTTTATTTATAGTAGTAGAAAGGGTAAAACCTTTCCCTTTAGGATAACAACATTTAATAGGTAATCTAATCCTAATAGGCATATATAATACTTTCCCAGATTCTCTAGGATTACACAATCACATTCCTATTCTAAATGTGTAATTGCGGTGAAGGGATGGGTTTCTGGGGGCACGCGCGCGGGGGTGGGGGCATTTTGGGGGAGGAGAGGGAGAAGTGGGTTGGGGATTTCTAGGTTCTTTCTATTTTTTATATTTTTAAAATTTTTTTTATTAAGTGTTTAGCCACATGGCATAAATGTTGTAGCTACGTCAGCACAAACAGGAACCCTATATTTGCCACGTCATCATTTAACGGTTAACTTAACAGATTTTCTAACAAATGTATGAAATTGAAATTAAATTATAAGTAAATGTATGAAATTGAAATGTTTTAAAGATGTTGTAAGAAATTGAAATTGACCCTAAACCTGAGGGGGTAAAATGTCATTTACCCAAAATGAAAATTTTGAAAGTTTCTATCAATTCTCCCAATCAGGCCGTCCATTGTAGCACTAATTGATTTGACTTTTAAATAAATACAAAAATAAGCTATTATCATCAATGTTACCTATTACTCATGTATCCAGTAGGAATGCATCTTAATAATCTAGCAACATGAATAAAATCAAAATTAATCAACCAAAAAAAAAAAAAAAAAAATTGCACATGAAATTAAAATTACATAGTAGCAATATCCCATTAAATTATTTTTATATCAGCAAATCAATTGTTTTGAATTATAGCTTTATAAGTCGCCATGTTATGCTTTTTACAAATCACCTTGTTATTTTTTATACAAATAAATTTGGAAACCGTAATTTTCTTTCTCATTTTGCAATGTTGCACGACGATTTAAATTGTTTAGTTTTAGGTTGTCATTTAAAGTCATCTCTACAAAAAATTAAATGCATTCAAAAGTTTTTGGTCGTGTAACGATTATTCAATAATTCTTTTAAACAGCGAAATTATGAAAATATTATTCTAAAATGGTTGCCACTTTGTACTACAAAATTGTAATTATTTAAATTTTCATCTCATTCTATCAAATTCATCAAACTTTCATCTCATTTACTTACATTCGCCCAGTCCGCCACTTGACGAGCGCCTAACGTTTTTTAGAACTATGAGATATAGTGTGTGTTTTCTTTAGTGTTATAAATAGTGTATAAATTTGTGACAATTGTAGCCTTAATGTACGTTATTTTTGTTCAAATCCAAAATTAGTGTGAGTTATTTTGGTCTAGTTCTAGAAATAGTGTTTATTTTGTTATTTTTCATAAATAGTGTGAGTTATTTTGGATCACTTTCAAAAATAGTGTAGGTTATTATTCTGTAGTTCAAAAAATAGTGTGGTTGTAGTTCTAGAAATAGTGTGAGCTATTTTGGTTCACTTTCAGAAATAGTGTGGGTTATAATGTTGTAGTTTGAGAAATAATGTGGGTTATTTTGGTTCATTTTTAGAAATAGTATGGGTTATTTGTTGTAGTTGAAGAAATAATGGTTCACTTTCAGGAATATTGTGGGCCATTTTTGTTCACTTTTAGAAATAGTGTGAGTTATTATATTGTAGATCCATAAACAGTGTGAGTTATTATACTGTAGTTTCATAAATAATATGGGTTATTTTGGTTTACTTTCAAAAATAGTGTGAGTTATTATATTGTAGTTTCAGAAATAATGTGGGTTATTTTTGTTACTTTAAAAAATATTGGGTTATTATACTATAGTTCTAGAAATGATGTGTGTTATTTTGATTCACTCTTGCTTAACTTCTCCAACACTTATATTAAAATGGAAATAAATATATAATAGATATATATATATATATATATATATATTAAAATGGAAATAAATATAATATATATATATATATATTTATATATTCTTAGACGTCCCTTTTTGTTGTTTATTTTGTTGATTAGAGACCCCTTTTGGTTCAAGTTATGGGCTGGATTTACAACGTCCATTGCTCTCTATTAATCAATGTTAGTTGTTGGAGTAATATTAGAAAATATGAAAAGAAAAAAAAAATGTAATTCTAATGATAATAATAAATAAATTCACTACATCAATTATATATAAGATTAACATAAACAACTAGAGAGAAAGTTAGAAAACCTGACAAACTTAGAGATTGAGGCTTGCATAAATACAATGTCCTAAAGACAAAATTTTGTCCTTACTCTTGTGCTTGTAGTTCGGTAGGCCTCCATCTTCCAGGATTTAACAATTTATAATCCAAAGTCAAAGCACATTAATCTTCAGACTCTGGCGTACTTCATATATTCTGTACTTTCAAGCCACGATTCGGAATTTGACTAACAAGGAATAAAAGACCTTAAAAAAACCACTCTTCTCTTCATTCTATATCTTAAAAGACAATAGTTCTTGAGTTTTTTTTATAAAACTCAAGTATATTGCCTGCCAAAGAGATGTATCGTTTAGGGTTTAGGTAGTTAAGTAATACCCTCTAACAGACACATCACTAAAGGGGATGGCTCCCCTTGCGGCACCCTTTGATGCATAACGTTTAACACTTGACTGACTCTTATTTTTCATTCATATTTTATAATTAAATATTATAATAGAATAATTATAATGTTCAATTTCCAGCAACGTTAATTACCTATAGGCTGGAGCTTATAGCATCAAAGTGGTTTTATGGCCAAACTCCGTTCCTCCATTGCCCAGTTTTACTTTTATCCTGTTGCAAAATTTTGGAACAACCAACATTCTAGTATTTTGCATGTGGTGGATTGTCCTAGTGGTTAGGGTCACCTTCAACCAATTGCGTCTTAGGTTGGAGTAAATTAGTATTTTGGTTCGGAAAAAACAAAAAAGAAGACAAAAGCTAGTAATTTTTGGTTACCAATTAACTCAAAACAGCATAAGTACGTACTTGTTGCTGCTAGGCATAAGTCACATGACTCTTAGACTGTTACTAGTCTTTGTCAGCCTCTAGCCGCAAATCGCCCACCAAGAGGAATTATCGACAGCAGGACTCAAACTTAGGTCTTGGTTTAGGAAAGAGAACAATCATTACCACTCGTTAGCTTAGTTTTAATTTTATTTTGCTTAGAGTTAAAGGAGAAAGTATATGAGAGAAATGAGGAGTGGAAAAAGGGAGAGGTGGTGGGAGAGTTTAAAAGAAATGATTATCAAGCATGAGCAATTCTAAATCATAATTTATTGTAAAACTAACAATTTATTGCTTTCTTGTTTGGGCTATTTTATCGGCACTCCATATATTGTTAAATATACCCCACATAAATTCACACCACATCTACTTTTTCAGTTACAGTTTATCTTAATATACCCCACATATCTTCCGCTACTACCCTCACACTCCACACTATATACACCTCACACTCCACTTACACCCCACATCAAACAATCCTTCTTTTTTATTCAAATTCCCCATAACTGTTCTAACTATAGCTCTAATTTTTATGAGTCAGACATGCGCCCCCCTTTTTTTTTTTTTTTTTTTGGGAGTTTTAATGAAAAACCCGTGGAACTGTTCATTTTAACGAAAAATCACATTTTTACACTAAAAAGTCAAACCTGATACTATTCACTTTACCCTTTATTTTGTCCTTATCATTAAAACTCAAAGTTTTCAAGCCCTTTTCATTAGTTTTCCTCCTTTTTTTTTATTTTTTTTTATTTTTTTTTTTAGGAAACTTGATTTAATCCTTGGCAAAGATGACTTTTAGACTAAAATCATGAGTTAGATCAAAACCTAACTTCGCACGATATTGTCCACGTCGGGCCCCTAAGGGGGGTGGATTGTAACATCCCACATTGCCCAGGGGAGTGAATCCTGTAAGCCTTATATGTATATTCTCATCTCTACCTAGCACGAGGCTTTTTGGGAGCTCATTGGCTTCGGGCTCCATCGAAATCTTGAAGTTAAGCGAGTAGCGCGCGAGAGCAATCCCATGATGGGTGACCCACTGGGAAGTTCTCGTGTGAGTTCTCAGAAATAAAACTACGAGGGCGTGATTGGAGCCCAAAGCTGACAATATTGTGCTATGGTGATGACGGCCAGCACGTCTTGATTTTGATCGGAATGTATCATTTAAGCACATTCATTGAGTCTTTCAAGTTTGAAGAATGTTAAATAAAACTAATAAATTAAAAAAAAATGGTCAAAAAATAAATTAAAATGTGTAATGGAGAAATTGAATAAAATACACATTAATTAATTTGAATTAAGGACACATCAAGGGATTATATCCAATATGTAATCTGACATTAGGTTTTTATTAATTTTTATCTTTTTGAAGGATTAAGGTTAAAAAAAGCCTTTTTCTAACCTTTATACTGAATTGTAAAATCAAAATATTCTTTAATAGAAAACCAAAATATTAATCCACCACAAATAATCAAGGAAATGTTCTCATATAGTCCAGAATAAATTAATTGTGGCAAACAATGTAATACAGGTTGATGGCACACCCTTTGAACACATTATTGGTAATTATTCAACAAACAATGTAATATTGGGGATCAATTATCTGCTTATGTGACTATCTTTACGGCTTGGGAGCAAGACCAGCCTTGAGCTTTTGAATGGTGCCAACATCAGTCTTGAAGGAGATAGCCAACACATTGTCGTCGATGCCGGTGGTGAACAAGGTGGAGGGTATTGATACAGTTCCTGCATTTGCACTTCCAAATGCAGAAATTGCTATGGCTGGGTTTTCTGCATCAGCATTGTACTGGAAGTGCGCAAGTCCCTTGGGAAACACAAATAGATCACCTGTCTGAAGCGTCTGCGTAAAGAGGTTGTTTTTGGTGTCAACGAAACCAACTTCAAGGGTACCACCAATGAGGAAAAGTAGCTCAGCTGAGCGAGGATGAGTGTGTGGTGGGTTGGTAGTGCCATTTGGGAACTGAAGGACGGCATACGAAACACTCTGCCCATTAAGAGCAGGGAATTCAGCCAAGGATGCCTTCATAGCCTTGAAGGCTGTGGGAGGGTCTCCTTCAACAAGGGCACGAAAGCCGGTGTATGTAAAGAAGTTTCCATCTACAGTTCCATTTGCATTTGGAGGCACTATGAAGTCAGTGAGAATGTCCGGGTCTCCCGCTATTACTATTTGGACAATGGCAAATGAGAAAATTATTAGTGAGAAGAATTTGAGGCTGGAAGTTCTGGAGGCCATTGTTGAAACCTGATTAACTAAATTTGAGTTGGATGAGATATTTGTGCTTCTAGGGACTATATATAGGGTGATGGTTGTGTCAATTCTAAAGAGAAGGCAACAACAGCATTCGAATTTATTAATTTGTTGCTGCAGGCCTTGCCGTAGTTGCAGTTTACAATATTAATTTATTTCATGTTAACTGAGTCGAACATTACGATGTTTCCTTGTAGTTCCAGTAGGAAACAATGAAAGTTAGGGCTCTAGCTTATCTTGAGCAGCATTGAATGTATAGATGGAGTAGAACCGAAGTATATGCTTGTGAGCATTTGGCTTTGTTCACAAAATGTTCCTTGTTGAGTAGTAATATTACAACACAATAGGGTATATGTTCATTCAGTTCTGATTCTTGACACCCACAAGACGTCAATTCCAGCTTAACCTTTGCTTTATAGAAAAAGTATAGCGAGAACAGCTTTGTACAGAAAGACTTGCCAAACTAGAGATGAAGATTACAATGTAATCGTTGTCATAGCTGCGGTTCCACAGTTGTTAATTTGTATTTTTTTTCTTGGAATAGAAACAAGAACATAACAACTCTTGCTTAACTTCTCCAATACTAATATTAAATAGAAATAAATATTAATAGAAGTAATGTATGTTTCGACGTCCCTTTTGTTTTTTATTTTGTTGGTTAATTAGACCCTTTTTGGTTCAAGGTATGGGCTGAATTAACAACATCCATTGCTATCTGTTAATCAATGTTAATCACCTGCAGTCTGCAGCTTATAGCATCAGAGTGGTTGTATGGCCAAACTCCATTCCTCCGTTGCCCAGTTTTATATTATCTTGTTGCAAAATTTTGGAACCACCAACAATCTAGTATTTTAGTTCAACCAATTGCGTCCCAGGTTGGTGTAAATCAGTATTTTGGTTCGGAAAAAGGAAAAAAGAAAACAAAAACTAGTATTTTGGGTACCAATTAACTCAAACAGCATCAGTACTTCTTGCTGCTGGACATAAGTCACATAATTCTTAAGACAGTTAATAGTTTTTGTCAGCCTCTAGCCGCAAATAATACCACAAGAATTATAAAATAAAATAAAAAGAAAAAAAGAAAAAAAAAAGAATTCGTTCAATAATACAAAATTTTACGGCACATTTTGTAATTTGCTTTAATCTTTAGTTTTTAGTTTTTTTTGTGTATTTTAAAAGATCTGGCCGCCGGGGGGGGGGGGGGGGGGGGAGGGGAGGGGAGGCTACCCCATTCAAGGTTCAGGGCATACCACAAGCCAATATGAGAACTTACAAAGAGGGGTCTTAGCTCATTTTTTATTTTTTTTATAGATCGCCGACCAAGAGGAATTTTCGACAGCAGGACTCGAACCTAGGTCTTGGTCTAGGGAAGAGAACGATCATTACAAGTCGTTGGCTTAGCTTTTAGTTTTCTTTTGCTTAGAGTTAGAGGAGAAAGTATACGAGAGAAATGAGGAGCGGAGAAAGGGAGAGGTGGTGGGAGGGTTCAAAAGAAGGGTAATGCTAACGAGACTAAATTTTTTAAACCAAAATTGCAAACCAAATTATGTGATTGCAGATGATTGGTTTATTAACTAAGTGTCGATTAACATGCTTATTTCTTATTAGTGACACGCTATTTGATTTACAAATTTGGTTAAAAAATTTGGTTTCCCTAGCATTACCCTTAGAATTGATTGTCAAGCAGGCACAATTCGAAATCATAATTTATTGTAAAACTAACAGTTTATTTCTTTCTTGTTTGGACTATTTTATTGACAACCCACATTACTCAATGCACCTCACATTCTAATTTCACACCACATCTACTTTTTCAGTTACAGTTTATCTCAATACACCATCCACATATTTTCCACTACTACCTGCACACTCCGCACTATACATATGGATTTAGAATTATCTCTCCTCCTCTTTCCATCCCTTTCCCTTCCCTCCTCTCACATTCTCTATTTTTCTTTCTCTTTCTATATAAAATTAATATAAGATATTAGCGTGGCTTAACCGTGACCGTTCAAATAGGAGGGGAGTGAAAGGGAAGGAAAAAAAGAGGGAAGAGAATCCAACTCCCTATACATACACCTCACACCCTCCGCATACACCCACATCGAAAACCCTTCTTGTTTGCTCAATTTCCCCAGAACTGGTCCAACTACAACTCTAAGTCTTACGAATCAGACATGCGCCCTTTTTAAAAAAAAAAAAACTTTTATATTAAATTGTAAAAGCAAAATATTATTTAATACAAAAAAAAATAACCCACCACAAATAATCAAGGAAATGTTATGATATAGTCGAGAATAAATTAATTATGGCAAACAATGTAATACAGGCTGATGGCACACCATTTGAACACATTACTGGTAATTATTCAACAAACAATGCAATACTGGTGATCAATTCTCTGATTATGTGACTATCTTTACGGCTTGGGAGCAAGACCAGCCTTGAGCTTTTGAATGGTGCCAACATCAGTCTTGAAGGAGATAGCCAACACATTGTCGTCGATGCCGGTGGTGAACAAGGTGGAGGGTATTGATACAGTTCCTGCATTTGCACTTCCAAATGCAGAAATTGCTATGGCTGGGTTTTCTGCATCAGCATTGTACTGGAAGTGCGCAAGTCCCTTGGGAAACACAAACAGATCACCTGTCTGAAGCGTCTGCGTAAAGAGGTTGTTTTTGGTGTCAACAAAACCAACTTCAAGGGTACCACCAACGAGGAAAAGTAGCTCAGCCGAGCGAGGATGAGTGTGTGGTGGGTTGGTAGTGCCATTTGGGAACTGAAGGACGGCATACGAAACACTCTGCCCATTAAGAGCAGGGAATTCAACCAGGGATGCCTTCATAGCCTTGAAGGCTGTGGGAGGGTCTCCTTCAACAAGGGCACGAAAGCCGGTGTATGTAAAGAAGTTTCCATCTACAGTTCCATTTGCATTTGGCGGCACTATGAAGTCAGTAATAATGTCCGGGTCTCCGGCTATTGCCATTTGGACAATGGCAAATGAAAAAATTATTAGTGAGAAGAATCTGAGGCTTGAAGTTCTGGAGGCCATTGTTGAAACCTGATTAACTAAATTTGAGTTGGACGAGATCGTTGTGCTTCTAGGGACTATATAGGTTGATGGTTATGTCGATTCTAAAGAGAAGGTAACAGCATTCGAATTTATTAATATGTTGCTGCAGGCCTTGTTGTAGTTGGAGTTTACAATATTAATTTTTCTTGTGTTAACTTAGTCTAACATTACAATATTTCCTAGTAGTTACAGTAGGAAACGATGAAGGTTAGAGCTCTAGGTTATCTTGATCAGCATTAAATATATAGATGAAGTAGAACAGAAGTATATGCTTATGAGCATTTGGCTTTGTTCACAAACGTTCCTTGTTGAGTAATAATGTTACAACACAATACGGTATATGTTCATTCAGTTCTGATTCTTGAGACCCACAAGACGTTAATACCAGCTTAACCTTTGCTTATAGAGAAAACATCTTTGTACAGAGACTTGCCAAACTTTCTTATTGTCTATTTGTTGGGACTCTCTTTGGTGCTCCACTGTACTGGGTACTCTGTGTGTTTAGTATTTATGTGATTTTAGCTAAAATAAGTTTATGTTTTTAGTTGTTTTAATCAGAGCCCTTGGATTCCAAATGGATGCTCAAAATTAAGTTAGAGTAAGTAGTGTTGCGTGACACATGTAACTATCTCATAGGATAGATAACATGAATGGGTGAGATTGTTTTCATTCTGTTAGAGGAGAGAGAAGGGCGATATTCCCTCCCCAGTGCAACGGTAATATTCGTTTTGCTATGTAAGAGAGAGTGAGCAATTTCAATAAAATGAGTGTGAGGCTTCCATCACTGTAAAGCTCTCTGAAATTATTCAAACCTTCTTCCAGAAATCTTTTTAGATCCATTGAATCACAGTACACAAATCACACATCTAACACTTACGCTAGAAGAACAAAAGGCCTGGGGCTAGGGTGAGCTAACAGGGGACAGCGTAAGTTAACGAATACGTGCAAGCGCAGTCAAACATGACTGTTTTAGGCAGGGCAGGCCACCACCTTCGAATGGTGTTGGTCCTATGAATCGTGATGGTTGTATGTGGATTTTAAGTGAAAATTTATTGAACCCTTGTGAGATTTTGAGCCTCTTGCATATTCTTTCTTGTAAGTTTCATAATAGCATTATTATTCACTAGAACTTGCTTCAATATCTCTCGAGGCGAAATCCTAAGTCATGCAACATTAGAGAGATGATTAAGGCCATGTTCGGATTGTTTGAGCATTTCTAACAAACCTTTTATGTTATATTATCCCTAGTTACCCTTTTGAAGCCAAACACTTAGCCTTTTCTTTCATTATGCATATTCATCCTTACCTATTTACCTATATTAGCCATACCCTATAGCTTAAGGGATACCAAGTGGATGTCAAGGAAGATAAAGGTTGGGTTCTACATCAAAGATGTGGCGTGTACTGAGGTACCATGTATAGTATTATTTTTATTCTTCTTAAAAGAGAGAGAGAGAGAGAGAGAGAGAGAGAGAGAGAAGAAAAAAAGATCAAAAGAATTAGAAAAGAAGAGTTCAAAATTGTTCCATCCTTATGACATGAGTCCTGGATGCCAATAATAGAAGACCCAAGTTTCAAAAGAGAGCCAACCAAATTACATTATGAAGATATCTTGGTATTTCTTAAGCTTTAGTTTTTCCATATCCTTTCTTTGATAGCTTATACCCTAGCCTATCGTTACAACCCTTGTCAAGACGTTTGATCTTTGATGTTGCATTGACTTACATTAGTGGAGAGTTGATATGAAGAGCAAGTTTATGGGGTTTTATATTGCTTATCATGACTTGAGTGACACTTTGCGCTTTAATGTGTGATTTCTTTCAGAGTGATATTCATGGTAGAGGATTTGAAGTGGAAGCTTTGGTTTGCATATACCTATCCGGGTTGAGTAAGTTGTATTGATATTGGTTATTTCACTCATTATACTTGAGAATGTTGTGTAAGGTTTGGTTAATTTTATTTTGAAAAATGTTTAGTTCTCACTACTACAATATTAGCTTTAGGTGGCAGATGATGGTGGCAGATATTAGAAAAATCATGTCAGATAAATTATATCCGACACATCATTTAATTAGTGGCGGATATTAGAAAAATCTTGTTGGTTATATCCAACATAAAGTCCTGGCGGATATTAGAAAAATTATGTCGGTTATATCCGTCATAAAGTCCTGACGGATATTTAGTGGCGGATTATGGCTTAATGGTGGCAGTTATAACTAACAGAAATTGACTATTTTATTATTTTACTTTATGGCGGTTATTATTTTAGTATTCTGGCGGTTATAACCGACAAAAATGACAATTTTATTATTTTACAATGTTATATTGATTAAAAATAAATAAATAAACACATATTTTAAATTATTTTTTTTTCACTCGTGACCCTAAAGTCTAATGAACCTAATTCCCACGAGCCATAAATTTTCTGAGAGAATAATAACAATAGACTACAATATGAAGCTCTATCATTTTTGTAATAAGGATTATGCTCCCTCACAGGCAAGCAACAAGATACAAAGAAATTCAAACAATTTTTTTCAATGCGTCACAAAGCACATTGTCTGGCACATAAACACACATGAACATCTTGTGTACTCTATCATATCTGATTTTAGTATTTTGAAATGTTATAGTGATTATAAATAAATAAATAAAAGCATGTTTTTTTATATATTTTTTTTTTCACTCGTGGCTCGGTTGGATATAACCGACACTAATAAAGCAAAATTTTGGATGGTCGCCAAAATAATCTCTGAATGTTTTATTTTTTTATTTTATTTTATTTTTTTGTGATTTTTTACACATGCTATCTCGGAGTATATACAAACATATTTGACGGTTGGATCATTGAAACTAGTTTCGTAGAATGCATATCATATCATATCAAATTGATAGATTGATAGATTTAACAAACACTTAAGAGTTAATGTTATACTTCCATTAAGTATAAAATAAGATTTATCCACTAGTGTAAATATTTTAAATTGAAGATCGAATTCATTCATTGCATTCTTATAGGATCGAGGAGTGAAGTGCAAAAAATCATCAAAATCGGAGCTAAAATAACCGTTAAATTGTGATTTTTCATTTATCTCCCCATCAAGTTTAAAATCACTAGTCTAAATATTTTTAATTGAAGATCGAATTCATTCAATGCATTCTTATAAGGTCGAGGAGTGTAGCTGTAAAAAATCATCAAAATCGGAGCTAAAAGAACCGTTAAATTGTGAATTTTCATTTATAACCGTCGAAAACTTTTGTTCCGTTATGTAATCTTTGAATGTTTCTTTTTTACGATTTTTTAAGTATACAATCTCGGAGTGTTTACAAATAAGTTTGACGGTTGGATCGTTGAAAAAAGTTTCATAGAATACATATTGCGTCAAAACAGTAAATTAAACAAACACTTAGAGTTAATATTAGCCTTCTATTAAGTATAAAATAAGATTTTGTGACATCTACTAGTGTAAATATTTTAAATTAAAGTTCAAATTTATTCATTACATTCTTAAAAGGTCGAGGAGTGTAGCTGTAAAAAATCATCAAAATCGAAGCTAAAATAACCGTTAAATTGTGATTTTTCATTTATAATCGTCGAAAACTTTTGTTCCGTTAAGTAGTCTCTGAATGTTTTTTTTTTACGATTTTTTAAGTATGCAATCTCAAAGTGTGTACAAATAAGTTTGACGGTTGGATCGTTGAAAAAAGTTTCGTAGAATACATATTGCGTCAAAACGGTAGATTAAACAAACACTTAGAGTTAATTTATACTTCTATTAAGTATAAAATAAATTTTTGTGATATTTACTAGTGTAAATATTTTAAATTAAAGATCAAATTTATTCATTACATTCTTATAAGGTCAAGAAGTGTAGCTGTAAAAAAATCATCAAAATCGAAGCTAAAATAACCATTAAATTGTGGTTTTTCGTTTATAACCGTCGAAAACTTTTGTTCCATTATGTAATCTCTGAATGTTTGTTTTTTTATGATTTTTTACGTATGCAATCTCAAAGTATGTACAAATAAGTTTGATGGCTGGATCATTGAAATTTTTTTCCTAGAATGCATATTGCGTCAAAACGGCATATTAAACAAACACTTAGAGTTAATATTATACTTCGTTAAATTTGTGGTATCCACTAGTGCAGATATTTTAAATAGGAGCTAAAATAACCGTTAAATTGTGATTTTTCGTTTATAACCATCGAAAACTTTTGTTCCGTTACTAATCTTTGAATATATATTTTTTTGTGATCTTATAGTATCTACAAATAAGTTTGACGGTTAAATCATGGAAACTGGTTTCATAGAATGCATATCTCCATTAAATTTGCCTAAATTTTGAAGTGTGAAAAGTAATTGTGCTAAATTTCTATTTATGTTTTTCAAGTATTGGTTTGACAATATTTAGTTTGTGTGATGACATTTTCATTGTATAATTATCTATTTGTTTCTTCATCGCATATTTTACATGAGTTATTATCTATTGAATCAAACAATTATTTATTTAATTTTTAAAAATGTATTCTATTTAAATACATAGTATTTATTTATTTATTAAACCAAACAATTATCATTTTATTTTTTAAAATCGTAACAAAATTTTAGGGAGGAATTTAAAATTTTAGGAGGGAATTTAAAATTTTAGGGAGGCCATTTTGTTTCTGATTTTCTGTCGTTTTTTATTTTTAAAAATGTTCTTGTCGGTTTTAACCGATAGGAATGAAAATTTTTCAAAATAAAACCTATGAAGTAGCAGAAAAAAAAAAAATGGAAGCTGAGCCATCCAGAAGAAGACTGAGAGCCCCAAACCGTCTCTCTGATTGCACCAACACCATTTCCTCCACCACCGCCCTAGCCACTGCTGCCTCTTCGCAGTCCTCGTCCTCCTACACCGTCAAGCTCAAACGCCAGAATCCTAAGCTTGCCTCCGTCACCGATAACCTTTTCTCCGCTTGAGACCCTAAGCCCTCGGTAGTTCTGCCTCTGATACCTTCCACTCATCCTCGCCCTCATCCCGTCTCGTCTTTTGCTTTTGGTAATTTCTCTGCTCTGTTTTCGATTTCTCCATTTCTCGCCTTGGGTTTGGGTGTGATTTCTACTTTGTTCTGGTTTTAATTTCAATTTGGGAATCTAAGGTTTCTGGATTTTTCTAAAAGAACATGAGGTCGATTGGAATTTGTCCGTTTCGATCCTTAATCGTTCCTTAAATCTATTTATATTCATTGAAATGTGTTGCTCTATGTTTGCATTTGAGTGCGTATTTTGAATGCTTTGTTTGAATACTTGAATTGAACTTGATGCTATGCTTCAATAGGGGGAACTTTAACGAATTACTGTTGAATTTCATCAGATGGTCAGTTCATGGTGGTCGCGGAACCTGCAGATTTTGTGCATATTTATATAGCACAAAGGCAGATTACAAAGTACGGCAAGAGATTGATTTTGTGCATGTATCAATGAGTCCGATGACAAGTCTCTGTATATAGGAATCTGGAATCGAACCGTCTGGAGAGAAAAACTTGCAAGATGAGGAAGTAATCTTAACTCTTGGTTTCGCCTGTGTTTAGGGTTGATTTTTGTTTCTGTTTTCCTTTGTTTTTGTCCATTGTATGAAAGATGTGGGTTTTCTCTTTTATTTGTCTCGGATGGATTGCATGTTTTTCTGGTTGTCTATTAGCTGCAGATTCTGATTTCGAGCAGTAGGGGAGATGAATGCTCAACGAGAAGAAGGGAGAATGCTCTCTTGTCCTTTTTATTTTTTTTATTATTAATATATTTTCTGTCGGATTTATCCGACAGAGAATGCTTTACTTATTCATTATTAATATTTCCTGTCAATTATATCCGACACAATTTCTGTCGATTTTATCCGACAGAAAATGCTCTTATTTATTCATTATAAATATATTTTCTGTCGGTTATATCTGACATAAGTTCTGTGGGTTTTAGAGTATTTTCTATCGAAAAATTCATTTCCTGACGCTGGCAAATCTGTCGCTTATTATATCTGCCACTGCATCCATTTTTTGTCAGATTTTGCATAATATTCGACAGTAATATATGTTTCTTTTCGATTTTTGGACCTCCAGTAATAGATAAGTTTGTAGTAGTGTCTCTTAAGTTTTTGGTGACCGTCTCTTGATTGCTGTGAGACTAATTTATGGAAGGTTTATCGTTTTCCTTGTCTTTTATTTTTGTTTTGCTCGAGGACTAGCAAAAGCTTAGTTTGGGGGTATTTGATAGGTGCATTATTTATCATATTAATTATCCCTATGTTTTGTTAAGGAATTGATTATAAAAGAGCCTTATTACTTTCATGTTCTCAGTTTCAGCCAATCTGCGCATGCAGGACGTTTTTGGTGAAAATTCGACTTTTCGGAGGAGTTTTGATGCAAGGCCAATTGGAGAAGGAAGCTAAGAGGTTGAAGATCATTGTGTCCCAATTTTCCATGGAGCCATTTATTCCAGTTTTACAAATCAATCCCGCAGAAGTTGTTTTCCCGTCAGAATTGCGCAGCTGTGGAAGAATGAATATTTGAAGGCTTTCCCAATTTTTTCTAGTGATGTGCGATATATGCCTGGAAAGATAAGAGATAAAGCTACGTTTCCCATAGTTTTACAGAATTTTCCAGAAGATAAATTGACCCCAAAAATGGCGTGCAAAACAGATAACGTGTTTCCCAAGTCAAGAAGGATTCTTTCCTAGTTTGTGTCATTAATTGTTTAGGAGTTTGTTTTATTTTAGGAGAATTTCTCCCAACCTTTTTAAGGTTTTCTAGTATAAATAAGGTCCCTAAGATACCAATCCATCCATCACCCCGCATACCCATATTACCACACCATACTACCATTCACCATCTCCGCAATTTGTGAAGAAGAGCTTAGGGATGTGCTTTGCCATTAACTCCGGGTTCTATCTTTCTTTTATTTTGATTTCTATGTGTAACTAAGTTATTTTCTAAGGTTTATGATGAAACCATGACATGAATATTTGCGAAGTACTTTATTGATTATTATTCGATTATATGCCATGTTATATTCTTAATCTTTGTGGGTATTTTATTCTAGGCTCGAGTTTCTAATGACTGATCACCTTTAGGAATTTTGCGTCTAAAGATTTAGATAAATCTATGAGGATGACCAATATCAATTAGGTTTATTGGAACTAAGATTAAGAAGAGTAGACAAACTAGTGAGGATGACCAATATCAAGCTAGTCCTACTTGGTTGACATGATTCTTCTATACTTAATGGGTTTTTATGTGTTTAATTGTATGCCTAACCAATAGGATATAATTATGATGTAGAGATACAAGAGTTGATGCCTGACCATGGATAGAGATACAAGAGTTGATGCCTGACCACGGATTAATTCATACCTTAGAAAGAACAACCTTGAACATTGGCATGATAATTGGATAGTAATTGGCTCTAGGAAAAGTAAATAGGATTGTTATTGGTGGATTCATAACCTTAGGCTTTCTTGTGTCGTGTATTTGTTTTAGTTAATTGTCTTTTCTTTTTCTTGTTAATTTTAGTCTTACTCAATTATTCAATTCAATATATCATTTGTTTGTTTAATTAAGTCTAGCGTGATTAATCGGTTAAATTGGTGTTAAGGCAATCCCTGTGGGATCGACATCGTATTTGCATATATTACTACAATTGATTCGTGCGCTTGCAAGTTTAATTTGGTTTAAATTAATCTATTATTTAGGTTAGTTTAAATACACATCAACGTTCATGATGTAACAATTAACATTGGTAAAGGGGGAGGTGGTGAGAGGGTTTAAGACACCTGACATATTTTCCTTTACTACCCTCACACTCCACACTATACATACACCTCATACCCTCCAGATACACCCCACATCAAACAACCCTTCTTGTTTATGAAAGATATTATTTATCAATCTCAACTCAATGAATGAGTGAGTCAATTAGCATTGATATATATAGGGTTACAAAGTAATCGTGTAGAAGGATACAGAAAATATAATTACAATCAGTATAGGAAAAGAACTACTAAATAATCTAGGACTAGGCTGCTCGTGTCTTCGTGTGGGAGTTGGAATGAACATCCTGATCGGAGCGGGATTGAATATCTTTGTCCTTGTTGGAGTTGGAACTTGTCGCAACAACCAAAGAGGATACTGGTTTATCACACCCCTGTAAACTGACAGGGAGGTCACGAACTGGTAGTTTGGAGAGCAAGAAGTAAACTGAGCGGCAGAGAGGCCTTTGGTAAGGAGGTATGCCAACTGATCAACAGATGACACATAGCCAACAATGATCTCATTGCGAGTGACTTTTTTCACAAATATAATGATAGTCGACTTCAACATGCCGCATGCATTGTTGATAGACTGGATTAGAGGCTCCAGAAATGGCACTAATGTTGTTGCACCAAGGGCGTGGAGGAGCAAGTGGAAGATAAGGCTTGTGAAACAAAGTGTGATACCCAGAGAGAGCGGTAGCGGTGTACGCAAGCTGACGATATTCAGCTTCAGTACTAGAGTGGGAGACACCACGTTGCTTCTTGGAGCTCCAGGAGATAAGGTTGTTGCCAAGGAAAATACAATAACCACCAGATGAGCGATGGTCGTCAGGATCTCCGGCATAGTTTGTATCAGCATAGGCAGTGAGCTAAAGAGAACTGGGCCGGTAAACAATGCCATGATTCAAAGTAGCTTTAAGATAACAGATGATGCGTTTAACAGCAACCTAATGGACTGTAGTGGGCTTATGCATAAGCTGGCAAACCTGGTTAACGGTAAAGGCAATATTTGGATGAGTGAAGAGAAGATACTGCAAGGCCCTCACAATACTTCGAAACTCGGTGATTTCAGAAAATGGTTTGCCATCTGATAAACTTAAGCGTCATCCACTAATAGTTGGGGTCAAAATGGGCTTGCATTCTGGCATATTGGTACGTTTAAGGAGATCAGTGATATACTTTGTTTGAGTATGATAAAGACCTGCGGCAATATGATGAACTTCCATACCTAAGAAGTAATGGAGGGGCCCAAGATTTTTCTCCCATCTCACTTGGAGTGCTCTTTTCACTCTGATTTTTCGATGATATAATCTTATCGGAATTGTTGATGGCTCCATGGCGGCCCCGCCCAAATTTCTCTGTGATTCTATTGGACATTGCACTGCTACACTTAATCCTGAGTATGTAGCCTGGTTTGAGAATGATCAAAACATTTTGATTCGTATTAATTCTACTCTCTTTGATTCCTTGATTCCTTACACCATCGGTGTAAATTCTTCTTGTGAGCTTTGGTCAAAACTTGAATTGCGCCTTGCAGCGGTGTCTCAATCACACATTCATGAACTCCAATTGCATCTCTGTCAAATTACAAAAGGTGACTCCACCGTTGCTGTTTATCTTCAACAAATTGAAGAAATTGCTGACACTCTTGCTAGTACAGGTGCTCCAGTTGAGGATTCTGAATTGATCTCAGTCACACTTTATGGACTTCCGCTAGAATATGAATCGTTTGTGGATGCGATTCAATTTTGCCTTAGATCTACTACAATTGATAAGCTTCATGGTCTCCTTCTCAGCAAGGAACTTCAGTTGACTAACATAAAGAAGTTGTCATCCTCTTCAACATTTCAAGCCTATAATTCATCAATTGGATCATCTGTTTCTGGTTCACTACCTGTTCCAAGTGCAAACCCTAATTCTCAGGCCTTTGTTGCTCAGAATTCCTCAAATTTCAACTCCTCCCAAGGTCATGGTCAAGATCGTTATTCCTCAAATTCTAGGGGTTCACAAGGTCGTAATCACTCCAATTATCGATTCAACAATCAGCGCCAAAACTTCAGTCACTAGAATAATCAACGATTCAATCGAGGATGACACTCTGACTATAATTTTAGTCGTCACCTCTCTTGCCAGATCTGTCGCCAATTTGATCATGAAGCTATGGATTGTCCACACCATCTGAATCCATCATATGGCAACAAGTTCATTCCTGCTGCAATGTGTGCTAACACCTCATCTACTCCACGGTCTTGGATTCTTAACTTTGGTGCCACATCTTACATGACCAATTCTCTGCCACAATTACAAAATCCAGAAGCATATCATAGACTTGAACAAGTCTATATTGGAGACGACAAAGGTTTGCAAATTCTACACTTTGGTTCATCTAGAGTTTCTATTCCCAATCATAATTTTGCTCTAAAGCATGTTCTTCATATGCCTGATTTACAAGAAAATTTGCTATCTGTAAATCAGTTTATACTTGATAATTGGTGTTCTGTTCATCTATATCTGTTTCACTTTATTGTGAAGGATCTTTCTTTAGAGATGACGCTTTTTAAAGGTCCCGTAAGGAATGGGTTTTATCCTTTTCATGCATCTCCCTCTGTTGGCAATCATCTGTTTATTGCAGCAAATAAAGTCTCTCATGAAGTTTGGAATCAAAGGTTGGGTCATCCTTCATTCAAAATTCAGAATATAGTCTCTCAGTCTTGTAATTCAGAATATATCCTTCATTCAAATAAGTGTTTTTGTTGAAACTGTGCTTTAGGGAAATGTTCTAAGCTTTCCTTTGTATCCTCTCATAGCACTACATGTAAACCACTAGAACTTTTACATACTGATGTTTGGGGGCCAGCACCAGTTTCTTTTGTAAATGACTATAGGTACTATGTCACCTTTGCTGATGACTATACCAAGTACACTTGGTTTTATCCTATCAAATACAAGTCTGAGGTGTTTTCAACATTTGTCAAGTTCAAGAATCTTGTTGAAAATATGTTAAGTTAAAAAATTATAGCTCTTAGATCATATGCTGGAGGAGAATTCCTATATTCTACATTTTCTTAGTATTTACAAATTCATGGAATTCAACATCAGTTAAGTTGTCCACACACACCAGACCAAAATGGGTGTGCTGAGGGCAAATATAGACATTTGGTAGAAACAGAAAGAACACTTCTTGTAGCCTCTAGTGTCCCTCATATATATTGGGTTGGGGCTTTTTCAACATCACTTTATCTCATAAATAGGCTTCCAATAGTCTCCACATGTTCACCATGGGAATCTCTTTACAGGAAAGCTCCAGACTATGCAACTCTTAGGGTATTTGGTTGTCGTTGTTTCCCTTAGCTCAAACCCTACACAACTTGAAAACTGGATCCAAAAAGTAAAGCTTGTGTTTTCTTGGGTTACAGTCATTGTCATAAGGCTATAGATGTCTTGATATTCAAACTAGGAGAGTGTACATTTCCAGGCATGTTCTTTTTGATGAGGTTACTTTCCCTTTTCATCACCTTGTCAAATCTACATCCAATCATACTACTAAAACTTCTAAATCTTCACATCCTATCCCATAAACCCTAACATTTTCTCAAATTAACTTTTTCCAACAACCTCATCCACCTTCTGTCATTCAACCCTCCTCACCTATTAACTTCTCTTCACCCATTCAACCCTCTTCACAACTTCAAAATTATACAAATCAATCATCATTACCCTGCACCAATACTTACCTCATGCAAACTGGATCTAAATCTGGTATACACAAACCCAAAGCCTACACAGCAACTAAACATCTTTTACCTTCCCATATATCTCCAGATTACCTACCTTCTACCTATATTCAAGCCTCAAAACACTCTCATTGGAGATAAGCTAAGCAAGAGGAGGTCAATGCCATGCTAAATATTAATACCTAGAGTTTAGTACCTGCTGCATCTTCTCAAAACCTTGTAGGTTGTAAATGGGTTTTTTGAATAAAAAGAAAGCCTGATGGAAACATTGATAGGTATAAGGCTCGACTTGTTGCTAAAGATTTTTATCAACAAGAGGGCTTGGACTATACTGAAACCTTTAGTCATGTGGCTAAACTTGTCACAATCAGAATTCTACTCACTTTGGCTGCTCAATTTAACTGGTTTCTAAACCAATTGGATGTTAGTAATGCGTTTCTTCATGGCAATCTTTCTGAACATGTTTTTATGTAACAACCACCATGGTTTAAGGATCCCACTAAGCCTCATCATGCTTGCAAATTACATAAATCTCTTTATGGTTTGAAATAGACTCCTATAACCTGGTACGAGAAGTTACATGGTGCTCTTTGTTCTCTTGGTTTCTCTGGTTCTAAAAATGATCATTCTCTGTTTCTTAAAAGAGATCCATTGGTTTTTGTTCTTGTTTATGTGGATGTTATACTAGTCACATGCCATCTCTTGCAACTTGTCAATCTGTGATTTCCCAACTGTGTTCTTTGTTTCTTATCAAGGACTTAGGACATGCTCATTATTCTTTTGGTCTTGAAGTTAAAAGATCAGCTGTTGGTATCTTTGTTTCTCAAACAAAATACATTCTTGATCTTCTTCAGAAAGCAAAGATGGAATCATGCTCCACACCTTTGAGCACTTCTAAACTGGATCACACATCACCTCTTCTAGAAAATCCAACTGAATACAGGTATTTACTTGGGGGTTTACAGTCTTACATGGACTCGGCCAAATCTTTCCTTTGCTGTTAATCTTGTTTGTCAGTTTATGCATAGTCCATGGCTCTCTCATTTGCAAGTTGTTAAACGTATTCTAAGATATTTGACAGGTTCCTTGGATATTGGTTTATGGTTTTCTAAACATTCAAGTCCTCTCAGCATTATAGCCTTCTCATATGCAAATTGGGCTGGTTGTTCACTTGATCGACGATCTACTAGTGGTTTTCGTATTTTTCTTTGCCAATTTATTATTAGCTGGAATGCTAAAAAGCAACCCACAGTGGCAAGATCTTCCTTTGAAGCTGAATACAGGTCTCTAGCTATTTCTACTGCAGAAATAACTTGGATTTGTAAACTTTTGGTTGACATTGGTTTGGTTCTTCCTTGTGCTCCCAAACTATGGTGTGATTATATTTCAGCTATGTCATTAGCTAGGAATCCAATCTTCCATGCCCACACCAAACATATTGAGATTGACTATCACTATAAGGGAAAAGGTTCTCTCCAAGGCTATCTCAGTACATTTTGTTTGTTCTCAAGATCAAATAGTTGACATCTGCACAAAGTCATTGCCAAAATCGAGATTTCTTCTTCTCAGACACAAACTATCACTTCGAGTTCCTCAGTTTAGTTTGAGGGGGGCTAATAAAACTCATTTAGTAGAAAATGATAAAACTTAGTTTGTTGAATTGTTGAGATATTTTTTGTCCTTTCTATTTTGGTTGTTAAAGTTTGTTAGAGTGTGGAGTCCACACATGTGCAGAGGTCAAAGCTTGTATATAAATACTTGTGTGATCTTCTCATTTAGGTTAATGAAAATACAAATCTTTTACGTAGGTAGTCTAATGGGAGTTAGATGCAGCCTTAAAATAACCTAGATTAATCTTTATTGAAAATTAGAAAGAAGAAAAAGGATTGGGTGTTTAGTTTAAAGGTTAACCCCATGTTTTTGGTAAATAAATATAGCTATAGATTTTGTGAGAAATTAAGAATTTATTAAATAAATTGTGATTAATGGTAGTAAGTAAACAAGAGTTTATTTTTGGCCTACCACTAAATGTAATTCCGGAATTAGTTTCTGAAATAAAATTTTTTGGGTCGGGACGTTACATAGAAGGTTGATGAGATGACATCTACCAACAAGGACTCGGAAATCCTTGTTGACTGAGACTTAGATAAGTAACCAATCGGTCTCAAAGTAGTGTTGTCTATCCAAACTGAAGATGCTCCTCGATCAGCTGATTCTACAGCTTCATTGCTATCTATCCAAATTGAAGATGTCGCCAGTTGTCTTCACAGTGCTGTCTATCCAAATTGAAGATGTGTTGGCGAGAGGAAAAGGGGAGAGGAAAAAATCTCAGGGTTGTTGAGAAGCTTTGCGCATGGCAATTTGTATGTTGATATGAAGAGAGTTGTCCTCGTTGCAGATCGTTATGTATTTATAAGGGTGAACTTTTACGATGACCACATAACCAAGTTGCAGAGTCATCCACGAACCATACCTTGTGAAATAATAATCATGAACTACCACGCATTATCCTTTGACTTTTGGTGATATCGTAATGTTAATCATTACGATGCATTGGACCTTTCAATCTTCACGGTACATCACCATCTTAATGTTTCAAATGGATAAAAAATGGCATATCCATATGCTAATCATCCAAAGTTGCATCCTTGTACCATTGTTCCACATGGTTCTGCATGCAAACCCATTCAAATTTGGAATCCATGCAACTGACTAGATACCATTTTGATTAGGATAGAATCCTAAAGTTGCACGACAAGCCCTCACATAACTCTCCTTACTACCGTGTTGATTGTAAAGGGTTGGCAAGCAGCCAACTGTGCAATCTCCTTTAATTTCTCTACATTCCGATAAAACTCTTGATTATCTGCAAAAGAATCTCACGCAGAACTCTGTAAGCTTTAAGGATATTTTCAAGATAATTACTATGATTAAAATAAATAGTAATGCCAGGAAAAATCTCTAAATTTTCATAATCAGCTGACGGTCTCGATTGCTTGGGCCGAAAATGTAAAATTGGATCCAAACACAATCACAAAGGCAGCATAAGTACAAAAAGCATTGTTACCTTCATATATATGTAACAATTGTGTCTCCCTTTTTCTTTCCGGTCGCTTTGTCAAAATAGCTTCACACAAGGCTTTTTTGTTTCAGGATCCTATAAATTCCATTGAATAAGGAGTTTATTAGATGGGAAGAATGAGAGCAGATATTTATTAATTAAACTATGCAGTGGATGTTTGACAAAGAACACAAACTATAACATTCTAGTTTCATGATGCGATAACAAGACCACTTTCCAATATAATTTGACAATAACTCTTAAAAGGAAAAGTCTAAGAATTTGGTTGTATAGACACTGGACTTCAAAAAAAAAAAAAAAAAAAAAATCGGGGATCGGGGTAAAGTTCTTCACTTCTGTTAAAGTATACTTTTGGTTTGACGTTGCCAAGTTTCTGTCATAGTTTTATATATAATTCTATTTAATGGTTCAATTCAACTACTAATCACCGTCAAAAACTATATGCATACTAGCTAGTATATATTCATATTTCTGATTAAATGTGTGCATATACATATATATATATGTGTGTGTGTGTGTGTGTGTGTGTGTGTGGATTCTTTAAAATGAAATCTCAAAATTCTTTGAAAATTCTCTTCTGTTGGCTTTCAATGCCATTTCCATGTTCATCATCTTCTCAAGACCTCTTATAGGTGCTCAAGATAAACATACTTTTAAGTCAATAAAACGAACAATCACAAATTAGTCAAACCCATAGAAAAATTAGTCACAGTAATCCCCAATAATTCACAAGTTACAAAACGAAATTACATCAAATGAACTATCACAATGGAAGACGAAATCCTAATTCTGCAATTCCACCAAACATTGAAACCCAAAAATTCACAATTTTATATACACCAAACCCTAAAATAGAAGACCAAATCCTAATTCCTAAATTCCACAAAACACAAAAACCCTAAAACACAAATCAAATATCACATAAATTAGAGAATCCACAATTTTATACCTACTTCTACTTCTTCTATCGCATTCCGTTCACCGTCTCGATGATGAACTCGGTGGAGAAAATGTTCGTAAGCTTGGCGCCGTAGCCTTTGCGTCCACCGGTGGTCTTCTTCACCGTATCATCATAGTTGATACTGGTCAGGAGGTGTCCGAAGATCAACTCCGAGATGTAGACCCTCTCCTCTTGGTGAATCTCGACGGGAAACTCCAACGGTGTTGTTGTAGACGCTGATGCAGTGCTGTTCGGCGTCAATGGGCGGAGATAATGAGGACATGAGTGACGGTAGTACCTGATGATGATTGAGAGCGAGTGAGATGGCAGAGGTGGTCACTGTTAGGGCGACGGAGCAACGGAAGAGGAGATAGAGAGGGGGCGACAGAGCGTAGCAGAGAGTTTTGGAAGGATGTTAGACGTTGGGATATTTTAATTGGACTGATTTAACGTTGTCTTAACCATTAAATAAAATTATAATATGATTTTTGGTTAAAATTGAAAATGTGAAAGTTATTTTCATTGGTTTTTTATTTATAAATCCATTAAAATCTCTCATATTTTAATTTGAATACATCTTAAATTCTGCTGTTGTTTTGGGTTCACTGTATTTCTGACCCTCCATTCTGTTTATTAGGGGTTTTGATAAAGCTAGATTTTTCGAGTCTTGTTTCATCGACTTTGCTGCAGGTTTGTACAGTGGCTGGCCAGTACAAGAGCGAATCCCCTTACGATTTTACGAGAGATTTTTCAATGTAATCGTCACACGAGACAATACATTATATGTTTTTATATAAATTGTGAGATATGTATGTTAAAATATTAATAACTTAAAAATTAAAACTTTCTATTACTTACATAAAAATACGTACTGTATCATCCGTGTTTCCGTCACAACTAAAAATTTCACCGATTTCACTGGCATGGTTGGTTTTTAACGAAAATTGATTATTTTCACTTTCCATCAACTCTGCAATTTGAAGGAGTTTTAGTCAATTGTTTTCCATCTACTCTGACATTAGTCAATTGTTTTCGAACCTTTCATATTTTGTTTTTTAAATATTCTGGGTTCTATGAAGGATCCATATGGATACATATACGGTTATACGCAAAATCTTTAAAAATTAAGATACGATATGTTATGGATACGGTAAATAAAAATGTATATAGTAACAAAATATACATTTTAAAACATAATTCATCATTCAAATTCAAGTACATTTGAGTTGTTAGAGAAGAAAAGTTCAAAATCTAATCCTCTTTATACAAGCTCTCTGTATTAAGCAACTTTCAATTATAGATGTCTCCTATTAGTTATCCAATTTTCTCCTCCTCATTACCTTTTCTGAAAGCGTAAATGTATCATAAAAGCTGAATACGTGTATCTTAAACGTAGGATACGCATATCCATTATGTCCAATTCGTGTCCATCAACCAGGATATGTGTCGAACGAGTATCTGAAAGTATCGGGCAAGTATAGTATCCGATCAAGTATCGGATACGGGATATAGGATATAGGGTCAAACAGAAGTATCCGTGCATCATAGGCTAGGTTCTATCAGCAAATCTTCCATCTATTTACTCCACCTTTGTTAAATGAATCTCCATAATTTAGGTTTGATTTTTATGCTTCAAGATTTGGAGTTTACAACATATTATTTTAAAATTTTAGGTTAAGTATTGGCTGATAGTGCTTTCTGCGATTGAGTTGGCTAGGGCAAAGACCAAATTGGAGCGGTGTTCCTTGTGGAGGAATCTGGTAGAATTCTTTTTGCGAAAATGTTCTTTCTTCATTCCTTTTATTTTATTTTAATTAATTATCTTTGCTTTATTAAATATTTTGTGTTGCTCAGTTTCAATAGTTAGTGGATTTTCTCCATTTAATAAGCTTGCTCACATTAAACTTAATGGATATATAAGGTTTGTTTGGAAGTACTTTTAAAATTACTAAAAACACTTTTGGTGAAATTGTTTTCAAAACCAATTCTTAGTAAAAATTCAAATGAATCCTGAAAAATCATTTTAAGTGATTGTTGCAAGAAGCATATATCTGATACTTCTTCCAAAAAACACTTAAAATGCTTTTGGGACTCGAATCAATTTTAACAAAAGCGCTTTTAGTCATTTAAAAAGTATTTTCCAAACGAGTCCATAGTTGATATGTATTTGGATTTTTTAATTTATTATTTTATTTATATTAGTGAAATCGATGGTTTTGTAGATTGAATTTGTATATATGATGTTCCTGAGACATGAGTTTTCTTTCAAAGTTTTATGTATGAATAAATGTTATGATATTAGATTTATTGATGTTCTAGTAGTTGGATGGGATTGTTTAAAACTGTTAGTTTTGTTATGCTTCGTTTTTATTAGATAAATTAGATTTTCTTTTGATCCATGCTTTTGTCTATACAGATAAGGAGAGCAATTAGTGAGGTTCAAGCATTACGAGCAGTATTTCACAATCAAAGGACTTCGTTTGCAGGTGTTCAAAGAAAAGTGAAGTCTTTCAAGTGACAATTTCCTTGTTTTTAGAGCCAATTTGGAATTCATGTGTAGTTTAAATCATTGGTGGTAGCTTTGTACATCTTGTAATACATTTTGACCATATGATTCTTCATGAAATATTGTATTATAGTAAATGTGCAATTTTGTTGTTTCTTTATATATTTTTTAGTTAGTTATTTTTTAAAAAAAAAAACACATTTTATAACAGCCATTGGCCGTGATGAGTAAATGAATATACACACAGAAAGCATGTTGGTTGCTCTGTGAGAATTGAATCCAATTTTGCATCACCATTCCCATTTTCTTAGCTACTTCTCGTTACTTTAGCAAAAGCACATGTACAAATCTATATTATAGATGATAACAAAGAGTAGCCGAAGCCACATTTGTGGGTTCTCTAGTAACTAACGACTTATTCACTAATCAAGCTAACAAGATGTAACAGCTGTACATTAGAATTGTAAGAAATTATCATATGCCTGCATGTGTACTGCTGATAGTATGAGGACAAGCTAAGTTGCTGGACCCGTCATCAATTATATCAGAGATTCTGATTCCATAATTCTTGTGATTGTTTTTCTTGTCTTACTTAATACCCAAGTTGATCAGGTAGATACTCATCTGAAGTATGAAACATTAAAAATTTATAGATGTAGTAACATCCGATTCAAACCACATTTGGTTGCGATTGGGCCTTGTCTAAATGAGGTATATATATTTTCAGCATTAGATAGTGGAGAAACTGTTTCTTGAATGCTTGATTTCCATGCCCCTTGAAAGACATACACTTCCCATAAATTTTTTTGAGTCATATTGGAGTTTATACGGAGGCTTCAGTTCGGCGCACTGGGGCGTGGCCAAAATTAGTCGTGAGTATTTCTCAAGCTTAAGATTGGCTGGTCTAGGATGTTTATCAGTTGGTTCCAATTTTGATGTGAATATTTGACATGGCTGTTTCCGCGTTGTCATTTTAGTTTGTACTTTTCTTTAATGGTATTTGGGGTTCTATGTTTTGCTTGCATTGGTTGTAGGCCTGAGTAGCTGTGTCTGAAGTCAAAATTCTAACATACGAACCAAATATAGGTGGTATGAAGGTAAAGGCTGATCAGGATGAGTCTTCACCATATGCGGCCATGCTTGCTGCACAGGACGTGTCTCAGAGATGCAAGGTCATCCTCATCTCCCATTAACCACGTTCATGATTAGAAACTGAATACTATTGCCAGCCTGAATAGGTTATGGTTGATTTGCTACCAAATGAAAGAGTTTAATCAGTATGATGAGTTGACTTTCAATTCTTAACAGGAACTTAGAATTATTGCTCTTCGTATTAAGCTCCGTGCCACTGGAGGCAACAAAACCAAGACTCCTGGTCATGGTCCTCACTCTCCACTACGGGCCCATGCGCGATCTGGAATGAGGATTGGCCGGATCGATAAGCCCTTTTATTTCTAAAAGAATGTTTAAGATCACTATTGCACGACTATTGCATGAAAAAGAGTGCAACCTATCCTCGTCATCGTTCTAGCCTAGGTGATTTGGTAGGGGTTTCTGTTGTGAGATATAGTAATGTACCGACTGAACCTAGAACGATTTAACTTTGTATGCCAATCCTTTTATCAGTGGTGGTCTTGAATCATTCTTGCTTTTTGTTTTCCAGAGGATGCGACTCCAATTCCCACTCACAGCACCAGAAGAAAGGGTGGCAGAAGAGGTAGAAGACTGTAAGCGACTTGCATATGTTTCATCTCCGATGATTTTATCCATAAATTTTGGGGGCGGATGTAGTTTATGGCGGTATTAGCATTGAAGAACTGGAATGTTATGTAGTTTTTGTCCTCGCTAACTGAGCTTTACGTTCAACAAATAAAAAAAAAAAAAAAACTGAGCTTTGCGTTAAGAATTCGTATTTACAGACGGGTCCGATTTTATATGCTGCCTTTTCTTTTTGGTCTGTTTTATAGGCTTAGAGCATAATTCTGTTTTACTTGCTATCTCGAATGAGTATATTTCTCTGTACTGTTTAACTTTAGGACGTTTGGCATTGAGGAAAAACAATGGAAAAGAAAGTGAAGATTTTAGTTGGTTGACCATAATCATTTGTAGGAAGATGCCCTTTGAATACATTAAGGGTAAATTATTCAAACAGAATTAGAAGTAAAAAAGGGATAGAAAATTGCTTGAGCTGAACATTGAACTTCTGGTTAACAATTCTGTCCTCATGGCTTGGGTGCAAGTCCAGCCTTGAGCTTCTGAATGGTGGCAACATCGGTCTTGAAGGAGATAGCCAAGACATTGTCGTCAACGCCGGTGGCAAACAAGGTGCTGGGTATTGATACGGTACCTGCATTTGCACTTCCAAAGGCAGAAATTGCCAGAGCTGGGAATTGTGGATCAGCATTGTACTGAAAGTGTGCTAGTCCCTTGGGAAATACAAAAAGATCACCTACTTGAAGGGTCTGTGTAAAGAGTTTGTTTTTGGTGTCCACGAAACCGACTTCGAGGGTACCGTCAATAAGGAAAAGGAGTTCAGCGGCGCGAGGATGAGTGTGTGGTGGATTGGTACTATTAGATGGGAATTCGAGGATGGCGTATGAAAGACTCTGGCCATTGAGAGCAGGGAACTCAGCCATGGTTGCCTTTAATATCTTGAAAGCCGTGGGAGGGCCGCCCCCAACAACAGCGCGAAATGCGGTGTATGTGAAGAAGTTGCCATCTACTTTTCCGTTTGGAGGAGCAATGAAGTCGGTAATAATGTCCGGGTCTCCGGCCATTGCCATTTGGACAAATGCGATTGAAGCAATTAGTAGTGAAAAGAATTTGAGAGCTGCCATAGTTGGAAACTTGATTAAATTGTAGAAATATTCAATATTGTGTTATTAATGTTTGGTCGTCTGATGAGATGGTTGGCCACAAGGGCAATATTTATAAGGTTCAGGGTTGAATGAACCCTAAAGAAAAAGTGGTGATTAGGGTTTGTGCTGTTGCTGCAGGCCTTTCTGATTTCAAAATTGGAGATGAAGGTTACAATGTTTCTTCTTGTAATTGAAGTTCCACAGATGTTTGTTTGTCATTTTATGGACAAGATCATGCCTAAACATATTACAAATTTTGCTCATTTCATCGCCCATGAATATTAAATTCCTAGTGTATGCTCAAATTTGACAACCAAACCCGATCAAGTTAACTTTTTTGAAGAGATCTTACCTTAACGTTTGAAAGCAAAATGCCAGGGACACAAGTCTAATACCTGAGCCAAAAAGTTCTAAATCAAGCATTTTATACTGTTGTTTTGTTTGTGCCCAACGAGAAACAACTGTTTAAAAACTAGGAAGAATATAGAGATAAAAAATGACCTCTGCACACCTTTTTTTTATTTTTATTTTTTATGCACGCTCTTGTTCAAGGTTGGTTGCACTAATATCACTTAAGGTTTATCGAGTTTTCACAAAATCCTCCACACATTTGAGACATTACACTAATACCCTTCAGGTTTAAATTCATTTTCATATAACTCCTTCAGTCAAATTCTGCTAATAAATTGACAACTTTACCCTTATAACTAATTAATCAAATAATAAACAAAATATTAGAAAAATGAAATATTAAAAATAAATAAACACTAACTGCTCCACTAACAAAGTCAGCACAAATTTAGTTTGGTTAAACAGGTTTGGGTTGGTAGCCGATGGACTATTACTATTTGGTTAAACAAAATTTTTCAAGGGCAAACAATGAAGGTGATAATTTGGGTAAACACCTCAGTTGTAGAATTAGCTCATCTAAGGAGTCTTGAAAATATGGTTAAACAACAAGCTCTCCTTTTTGACTTGTTATTTATCCTAAGTCTTTGCCAGTGAAGAGTCTTTGATTCTTTTGTCGAACGACGTCACTGCATTAGCTTTCTAGGTGAAGTGGAGTGTTCTATAATCGGATATTATGTGACATTCAGAGTTTGACATATCAACTGCCAAACCAATTTTACAATAAAGACAGTCTTCTCATTTGAGTATCTTTATCTCTACAATCTAATATAGTTCGAGGGACCTATATTCTCACTAAAATAGTTGAGGTTGCCGAACCCAGTGTAAGGACCTAGAACTTTGTTGCGAGTTACACAACCTTGTCTTTAGGTTATAGAATCCAAGGCCAAAAGTGTTGCTTCCTCAACCAAGGTCACATGATTCCGGAGTCGGGAGCACATTCCATCATACCACCACATTCAAAAGTATTAGCTCGGCTAAGCTAGGTAGCGAGTTGGCATGCCGACAACAATCAACCATCTAAGGACGTAGTTAACTCATTAAGTTACTCGATCGGCGTGCGTCGTACTTTGTGTAATTTTTAAGGTCAACAGATTTATAGAAGCACTCAAGTACTACCTAACTAACTAACTAACTAACTATACATATATATATATATATATGTACATATATAATATAAATAAAATCAAGGATTTCATATAAAGTCATGAATACCATAGTACCTTAAGCCAAGGTCATGGACAACAAGGGACAGGCCACTTTGTTCTAGACCAATTGGTAAATAATTGATTCCAACAAAACCATATGCCTTAACATTTATTCTGACCAAGAAAAAATTTTGTCGGAAAAAATATGATTACTTTCGACAACAACTAATCACCCTTGAAAATATAAAAGCATTACCAAGGGGACTTTTTTCCCTCAAAAATATAAAAACATTACCAAGAGGATTTTTTTTCCCTCAAATATACTAAATCAATTTCGTCAACATGAGTAAACCTTTGGAAATAACCATTCTATTTTTGACAAATAAACTGGCGCCATTTTTCCTGGCAAACAAAAGTGCATTTCTAATGAAACTTGTGACCTTTTTCGAGGACATTATGTGTGTTGGTAATAAAAATTTGTTTCATGCCATATTACCGACGACCCATATTTTATGGTCGCAAAATATGCTTTTTATGACGGTTTTTTGGGGGCCTAGGAAAATCTTCATTGGTAATGACTACTTTTTTTGTAGTGACTCTTGTGCTTGTAGTTCAGTAGGCGTCCATCTCCCAGGATTCAACAATCTATAATCCAAAGTCAAAACACTTCAATCTTCGGACTCTGGCGAACTTCATACATTCCGTACTCTGAAGACACGACTTAGAATATGACTAACAAAGAATAAAAGACCTTGAAGAAAACTCTTCTCTTCATTCTATATCTTAAAAGACAATAGTTCTTGAGTTTTTTTTTATAAAACTCAAGTATACTTTTTGCCGAAGAGATGTATCGTTTAGGGTTTAGGCAGTTAAGTAATACCCTCTAACAGACACATCACTAAAGGGGATGGCTTCCCTTTTGGCACCATTTGATACATAACCTTTAACACTTGACTGACTCTTATTTTTCATTCATATTTTATAATTAATTATTATAATAGAATAATTATAATATTTAATTTCCAACAATGTTAATTACCTGGAGGCTGCAGCTTATAGCATCAAAGTGGTTTTATGGCCAAACTTCGTTCCTCCATTGCCCAATTTTACTTTTATCTTGTTGCAAAATTTTGGAACAACCAACAATCTAGTATTTTTCACGCGGTGGATTGTCCTAGTGGTTAGGGCCGCCTTCAACCAATTGCATATTAGGTTGGAGTAAATTAGTATTTTGGTTCGGAAAAAAGAAAAAAAAGGACAAAAGCTAGTAATTTTTGGTTGCCAATTAACTCAAAACAGCATCAATACTTGTTGCTGCTAGGCATAAGTCACATGACTAGTAGACTGTTACTAGTCTTTATCAGCCTCTAGCTGCAGATCGCCCACCAAGAGAAATTATCAATGGCAGGACTTGAACTTAGGTCTTCATCTAGGAAAGAGAAGATCATTACCACTCGTTGGCTTAGTTTTTAGTTTTATTCTGCTTAGAGTTAAAGGAGAAAGTATATGAGAGAAATGAGGAGTGGAAAAAGGGAGAGGTGGTGGGAGAGCTTAAAGAAATGATTATCAAGCATGAGCAATTCTAAATCATAATTTATTGTAAAACTAACAGTTTATTGCCTTCTTGTTTGGGCTATTTTATTGACACTCCACATATTGTTAAAGGCTTTTTAGCCAAAATGGTCCCTGAGATTGAAAATCAATAGAAATGATCCATAAGATTGTCCACCATCCATTATTTTGGTCCTTCCATTAAAAACTCTGTTAAGTGTCCCGGAGCTCATGGCCGGAAGTTTGGGCAATTTTCAATGCTTCGTAACTCAATTGTTTCTTAACCAAATTCGACCCATAATATATCAAAATGAAGATAGGAAAGTGTATAACAATATTATACTTATTTGGAAGTGCAATGGTTGCCAAAAATGACCGAAAAATAGCCTGAAAGGTGACTGATCTGCTGGAAAACTAGAAAACTTGTCGAAAACTGGGTATAATTTAAATGTTCATAACTTCTTCAATACTCAATGAGATCGAATGATTCAAAAATGAAAATCATACTTCTCGATGAGACGAAAAGAATGGTACCTTTATCGACAGCTAACTCGTCGTGGTTTGGCCGGAAAATGGCTCGAAAGTAGTTGTCTTGGTCTCGAGTTAGCCATTTTCAATCACTCGATTTTCATCAAGAAGTATGATTTTTGTTTTTAAATCACTCGATTTTGTTGAGTATTGAAGAAGTTATGAATGTTTAAAATTTACCCAGTTTCCGACGAGTTTTCTAATTTTCCCACAAACCAGTCACCTTTCAGGCTATTTTCAGGCCATCTCCGGCAACCATTGGGCTTCCAAATAGGTATAATCATGTTCTACACTTTCCTATCTTAATTTTGGATATATTATGGGTCAAATTTGGTTAAGAAACGATTGAGTTACGAAGCTTTAAAAATTGCTCAAACTTCCGATCAAAATCTCAGGGATACCTAATGGATTTTTAACGGAATGGTCAAAATAATGGATGCTGGACTATCTCATGGACCATTTGTATTGATTTTCAATCTCAATAACCAAAGTGATGTGTTAATAATGGCTCGTAAAATTGGAGTTATATTAAGTTATAAATGAATAATACGCTAAGAGAAAACTAAGGGAAATGAAAAAATTAAGGGAAAACTGCATTAATCAGGTTTGGAACTTCAATTTGAACAATGGCAAATGAAAAAATTAAGGGAAAACTTCCAAACCTGATTAATGAAGAATAACTAAGAGAGAATAAATCCTAGCTAGAAAGAGTGAATAAATAAATAATACGCTAGCTAGGAGTAATGAAGAATTTTAACTCCTCCTTCAATTGTCCACGCTCCAAGGTTTTGGGAATGCTTGATTGAATAAAATTCTTTCAAACAAAATAATAAATTATGGGTCTGATTTGAATGCTACGTAATATTTAATGTTATCGATTGTTTTAGCCGTTAGATTATATATTATATACATGCAATATTATTTACACTAATAGGTGAGAGAGTAGCTAAGCCTCATTGAATATAGTTCAAAGTTGTCTTTGGAGAGAATCGAACCTAAAACCACTTTTTCGCTAAAAAATACTATTAGACGTAATACTAAATGACTTAGATCTTTTCCTTTTACTCTTAGCCATTCATTTTTCATGTGAATAAATACTACTAGAAGAATTTTCCAAAACAAGCAAATGGAAAGGTTGAAAGTTCGGTGCGACACACAGACACTTGGCACAAGATACTACTTTGGACATCCATTCACCAAAGAGTAATGTTAAGTAAACCAAATTTTTTGACTAAATTTACTAACTATATAATGTGTCATCAGTATAAAATAAACATGTTAATACATATGTAATAATTTAATTATCAACAAAAACTAGACAAAACTTTTAATTTAAAATTTTGTTCTCATTATCCTCCCCAAAACCGTGCACTTTGTCTCAAGCGTCTTTTCCCAAAATGAACTCCAGGACGACAATATTTAAAGACCACACACTTGAGTTCATAACTCAAAACCCAATCCTAACTCATCTCAACTCCGCTGCCCGCCGCTCTGTCTGTCTGAACTCCGAGCAAACCGAGTAGAAAATGGACTTGAAGGTGGAATGGAGCTGGAACAAAGCTCTCGTCGGGGCGGCGACCGCCGTAGCCGCAACAGCTCTAATATCTTCCAAACCAAAGGACCCCACCTTCGACGTCATGTCCATCAAGTTGACCTCCTTCAAGCTCAACTTCCCACTCCTCGACGCCGAGCTCATCCTTACCGTCCAAGTCACCAACCCCAACATCGCCCCCATCCACTACTCCTCTACCACCATGTCCATCTTCTACAAGGGTTCCCTCCTCGGTACCGCCCAAGTCGAGGCAGGCTCTCAGCCCGCCAAGTCCTCCCAGAAGATCCTCCTCCCAGCTCGCCTCTACGGCCTCCAGATGGCCCACCACGCCGCTAGCTTTATTGCCGACGCGGCGAGGCGGGAGATGGTGCTGGACGCCGCTGTGGATATTGTCGGTGCGGCAAGGGTTTTGTGGTGGGACCACAAGTTTAAGATCCACGTGGATAGTCACTTGACCGTTGATCCGGTTTTTCTTGATGTTAT
Source organism: Pyrus x bretschneideri (assembly GCF_019419815.1). Taxonomy (NCBI): domain Eukaryota; kingdom Viridiplantae; phylum Streptophyta; class Magnoliopsida; order Rosales; family Rosaceae; genus Pyrus; species Pyrus x bretschneideri. Next base: position 98,345 of record NW_025999437.1, read on the forward strand.
TGATCAGGAAAATAAGTCTGAGATGGAGATTAATCTTCTTCATACTTAAGCCGATATTTTCTCCCGGCACTAATATTATATTTTAATTGTTTTACGTTTTTGTTTTCATGCTAAGCTTAATTTGTTAAATCGGTGTTTTGGCATTATGTTCTAAATAATATGAAATGGATATGCGAGAAGACGTAACTGTCTTTTTAATGTCACGCTTATATCTTGAAATGCTTTTAAAACTTATAGAGTGCGTTTATTGTACCGGATTATTTTAGACTGGATTAGATTCAGAGACTAAGCTGAATTGGTTTAAAATTAAGTAAGCTAGACTGATTTAGTGAAGTTTTTGATGCAATGTCCAACTAAAAAACATGATTGTAATATTATATTATTTAATCTATTAATATTAATATTTTATTGTTAATTTAATATATCAATTAATATTTTATTATTACTTTATCTTTTTTTCTATTTTTCTAGGGGAGAGGATCTTCTCCGAATCCAAACCCTCCGTATCCTGCGGATCCTTCTTCTTTAAAGGCCGAGCCGACGTCGTGGCTTTTCTGGAGTCGGCGTCGGGTTTCTCCAAAGTTGGCGTTGTGCCTCCCCAACGCTAGTAATTGGCAACGTCGACGTAATAGTCATCAACGATCGTGCTTGCATAAAACTAAGCATGTAGAAGTTTATCTATAAACAAACAAACAAAAAAAAGTGAAGAAGAAGATGCAGAATTGAAGATGCAAAATTGAAGAAGAAGGATTGTTGAAGAAGGGTTAGTGAAGAAGAAGTAGAAGAAAAATTGCAAAAAGGCTTTTTAGCCAAAATCGTCCTTAAGATTTGCATAACTTCTCACTTTGGTCCCTGAGATTTCAAATCAATAGAAGTGGTACCTGAGATTGTCCACCATCTATCATTTTGGTCATTCCGTTAAAAACTCCGTTAAGTGTCCCGGAGCTCTTGGCGTGAAGTTTGAGCAATTTTCAAAGCTTCGTAACTCAATCGTTTCTTAACCAAATTCGACCCATAATATATTAAAACGAAGATAGGAAAGTGTAGAATAAGATTATACCTACTTGGAAGCCAATGGTTGCCGGAGATGATTGGAAAATAGCCTCAAAGTTGATTGGTCCGAGGAAAAACTGTAAAACTTGCCAGAAACTGAGCAAACTTTAAACGTTCATAACTTCTTCAATACGCAACAAAATCAAGTGATTCAAAAAAGAAAATAATACTTCTCAACGAGAAGAAGAGAATGGTACATTTTTCAGCGGCTAAATCGCCGTGGTTTGGCCAGAAAATGGCTCGAAAGTGGCTAACTCGAGACCAAGACAGCCACGTTCGAGCCGTTTTACGGCCAAACCATGGTGAGTTAGCCGCTGAAAATGGTACCATTCTCTTCTTTTCATCAAGAAGTATGATTTTTACTTTTGAGTCACTTGATTTCGTAAAGTATTGAAGAAGTTATGAACATTTAAAGTTTGCCCAGTTTTCGGCGAGTTTTCCAGTTTTCTCTCAGACCAGTCAACTTTGATGCTATTTTCTGAAAATATCCAGTAACCATTGGGCTTCCAAATAAGTATAATCTTATTTTACATTTTCCTATCTTCATTTTGATATATTATGGGTCGAATTTGGTTAAGAAACGATTGAGTTACGAAGCTTTGAAAATTGCCCAAACTTCTGGCCAAAAGCTCCGGAACACTTAACGGAGTTTTTAATGGAAGGACCAAAATGATGGATGGTGGACAATCTCAATGACCACTTCTATTGATTTGAAATCTCAGGGACCAAAGTGAGGAGTTATGCAAATCTCAGAGACTATTTTGGCTAAAAAGCCTTGCAAAAAAGAAAGAGAAGAAGGAGGATCCGGAGGGTTTGGGTCCGGAGAGGATCCTCTCCCTTTTTCTAGAATCATCTTCCTCTACAATCTCTTCTTTCATTTTTTTTTTCTCTGCCTCTCCCTCCCCATTCCCCTTTCTCCCATTTTTGTCCCTCCTTTTCTTTATACCAATTCTATACTAGGTTCCCCTCTCCCATCCTTCCCTTTGTAATTATTTTTCCATTTTCTTCAGATTTGGTACTTGTATTTTCTGGGCAAATCATAGTTGTGCAAGAAAAATCACTTAACTTCACTGCACCCGATGCTAAAGTTTTCAATCTTGCACCAATCTTTTGCACGAAATTTCCATATACTATGTTTCCAACCTAACCCTTCGCACCCAAAACTTGTTAATTTCAAAATCCCAGGTCACCATCTCTGAGCAACAATGATGTCAGCAGAAGAATTTGGGTCACCATGAGCAACGAAGCTGCTCCTGTCCAACCCCCATGGCTGATGTCGGTGGTGGAAGAATTTGGGTCATCGCATATGATCAACGATAGTGCAACCACCATGAACATCTAAAGCTTCAAGCAGAGAGAGGAAATACAAAGAGAAAGAGAGAAGCGGGGACTGGGTAAGGGCGAAGTGAAGGAGAAGAGGGTCTTAGCAGTCCCCTCTTTCTCGAGGGGTCTCGTTAAGACCACCTAGCAGGTGTTTTAGTCAAGGCGAATTCCATCTAGTCTCATTAAACTTAGTCCCTCATGCAAACAAATACTGGACTACACTAGCTTTTAGTCTAGTCCAGTCCAGTGAGATCTAATGAAGCTAAACAAACACGCCCATATGATACTTCACTTGAAACGTAATTTGTGTCCATGTCATCATATTTTTTGTTCATTTTGTCCGGTTTTCACCTATGACGTCAAAGATGTTTTTGTAAAACAATAATATATTAATGATAAAAGATATTACTATCGAAAGAGAGAAAACAACGTAAATAAGGATTAGGTAAGACATATTACATACCTATAAAGCCTTTTTTTTTTTTTTTTTTTTTTCTTGTCACAAATCTTTACAAAACAATGGTGATTTTAACAAACTACATACCTACATACCTATGCCAGCCAATTTTAATATATTGGCTTTGGCGATGGTGATTTTTACAAACCTAAACCCTAATTAATTTACCGTACAGTTCGGTTTATACTGATTTCAATTTGGTTTATGCCGGTTTACTGTTCTAACCAAAATTATATATATATATATATATATATCTGTATCTACTTCCAATATCAAACACATTTTAACCACAAATTCAAGCAAATTTGAGTTCCCACTACTAGATCTACAATATTTGTGACCGGAAGATAGAAAATTTACATATAAATATAAATCAAAAGGTAGAAAGCTTTAGACTAAGACCGAAGCGTACATCCTAATATAAAATTAAGGTGCACATAATGCATAAAGATAAATGAGAAAAAGAAGAGAAGAGAGAGGGATGAAAATTGGAATGTGAACTAAGGACTATAGTTGAATGGATGAGGTGAGGTAATAACCAAGGGTTTGACTTTTGTACTTGAGAATTTTATATATGGGTTTTTAGTTTGGGCTTAGTATTTATATATAGGGTAATGCTAGACACACTAAATTTGAAGATAAAATATGCAAACAAATGATGTGTCACCAACAGAAATGAACATGTTTATCGACGCTTAAGTAATAAACCAATCATCAATTTTCATGTCTTTTAGTTTTCAAAATTTTATCTATAAATTAGGTCTCACTAGCATTGCCCTTATGTCAAACAAGGGCTAAAGAATTAGATTTAAAGAAAAAAAAAATTTAATGAAGTGGAACCGTTTTAAACTGGTTCGCTTCCGGTCCAAGTTTGAACGGTTTTGGTCAACCCGATTTTTTATAATTTTTTAATTGGATTAGGTTTGGTTTCACAGTTTTTTTATTTTTATACCGACTCGAGAGTGAGAGGCCAGCAAAAATATACCCAGTTTACAAACTTGTCGAATGCCAAATACCTGCCGCCAGCCAACCTCGCTCTCCAACTTCATCTAGAGTCTACAGTGAGCTGCCAAACTAAGGGGCGATGTGGATTGTGGAGGCTTAATTAAAACCTACGCGTAGAAAATTAAAGCCGTCCAAAACCTACCGTATTTTACTTCCTCTCTCTCATGAGTCATGACTTCCCACCAAATCCTCAACTCTCTCTCTCTCTCTCTCCCCTCTGTAAACAGAAAAAAAAAAAAAAAAAAAAAAAAAAAAAAACATATTTATTTCAGTTAATGATACTCACGTCCCACATTGCATTCCCCAAATGAGACCCTTTCCTTTCCTTTCAATCCAATTATCATCCAACTGTCTCTCTCTTTCTCTCTCTCTCTCTCTCTCTCTCCCTCCCTCCTCTGCAAAACCTTGAGCAAGACCAAGCCAAAGAAACAATCTTGAAAACGCTTTCTTTTGTTTTTTAATCAAGAAAAAGAAAAGGGGTTGCTTTCGTTGCCAGCCATGACAGAGGTTCTCCATTCCCCTTCCCATTTTTGTTCCTCCCCAAGACCCAGCTCCTCTTCCCCTCTTCCTCCTTCCAATTCTTCATCCGTCTCCTTGTCCTGCGCACCCCCGTCTTCTTTGTCCGGCGCACGCCCCCGCAGCAAAGAGGACGACGATTGCGACTCTGCGGTGGCTGACTGTGAGGCGAAGGACCGTGACAAGCGCAGAAGGGAGCAGCTTTCTCTGTTGGCGTTGCTGGTCACCTTTTTCAGGAAATCTTTGATTCCGTGCAAGAGTGACAGGAGGCAGGTTTGCTCTATGGAGATCGGATGGCCAACCAATGTGCGGCACGTTGCCCATGTCACCTTTGATAGGTTCAATGGGTTCTTGGGTTTGCCCGTGGAGTTTGAACCTGAAGTGCCCAGTAGGCCTCCCAGTGCAAGGTAACTTTTCTTTTTTTACCTTTCTGGGTGAAATGTCAATGTGGGTTTAACCCAGTTGTCGCAGTTGATTAATTATTGGTTTTGGTCGATGGGTTTTGCTTGCATTTGTTTTTAGTTGATGGGCTTTGCTTGCAGTTGGTTTTGGTCGATGGGTTTTGCTTGATATTGAAATTTTGTGAATTTCTTGAATTTAATAGTGCATGTTGTTTATATAGTTTTGTTTTTGTTTTGCTGTGGAATTATTGAGATTGTGAGGGTACACTACAGTCGATTTCTGATTTTTTTTTGGTTTGGCCGGATTTGATTAAACCTCGACATTCTGAGGTACATGCATTGCCTGATTATGTTCTATTAACCTCCTTGATTTCGGCCTAGTTGTGGATTGGTTAAAGGTGTTACCTTCCCGATGGGTTGGTCGAGTGGTGTCTTCGATTGAGTAAGGGCGATGACATTGACAATTGCGGATTCAATCTCATTCAGGATCATCGCAGATGAATGAGATGAAACTTTGCAATTGCACAATGTGTAAGGAACTCTTTACAACATTACATCAGCTCAACTATTTGTTCCTGAATCAAAGCTTGGTAGTGTTTGTTTTGTTTAGAAAGATAATCATTCAAGTATTCTCATTTCTGTCTCTTTGTTTATCCGTTGACTTTAAGTTTTTACCATGTAGTACAACTGTTTTTGGAGTTTCCACGGAGTCCATGCAGCTGTCATACGACTCTAGAGGTAATAGTGTGCCAACAATTCTCTTGCTTATGCAAGGACGGTTATATGCTGAAGGAGGCCTTCAGGTATTCACTTCCCTCCATGCTTTCCATATTCATATCATGAATTCTTATTTAAGAATTGGTAAAACTATAGTTGTTTCATCTTTTGTATTTCCTGTGTTGATATGGGGTAATTTTGCTTCTATATTGTTGCCCCTGAAGTTTTTTCATATTGTTCGATTATACATGTAGGCAGAAGGGATTTTCAGAATTAATGCCGAAAACAGTCAAGAGGAGCATGTAAGGGACCAATTAAATAGGGGAGATGTACCAGAAGGCATCGATATACACTGTTTGGCAGGACTGATCAAGGTAGAGCATTATGATTGATAGTTAATGTATTGCATCATATTTGGCATATGCTTGTTTGCATGAAATATGTGAAGCCGTGAAAGTGAGATGATCTGAGTGATGAATTAGGATAGTGATACAGGGATGTAATTAATAGCTCCTTTTGGACTAATTATTTCCTTTTCAAGTTTTCAGAAATTTACGTGCCAAAAAAGTCCCAAATGAAGTTCAATGTGTATATGAATTTAATGTGTCTTAAACAAATGCGACGTGCTTTAAGACTTCAACAATGAACTTCAACTGTATGTTTTTTTGTCAGTTCGTTTTACGAACTTTTAATTTCAGTGTTGATCTTACACTCTATTTATGCAACCATTGCAGTTATACATCTGAACAAAATGAAACATATAGAACGTTTGTTAATTGTTGTATCTTTGGTCAGGAATTACATCAAAGCTAGAGTCCTTTTGCTACTTTACTCATTTGCAAAAGACATGTTTTCTAGATGACCCTTTCACCTTTGTTGGCAAAATGGGTTTTAAGTACGGCCAACTAATCAGCTTTCTGTGGTATGCCCCCCAACTATATGGATTGCTTTTGCTACATTAAGGACATATAGATAGATGTCTACACACAGGCAGCTGCATTGTATGTTATTATGTTGCAATGTAGAGCAAGGAGTTCAAAAGCTTCCTATATTTAACACAGGGTGTCGTGCCTGAAACTCATCTCAATTAAGGAAAAGTTAAAAGGAAATCCTACTCTACTATAATTTCTAAGCGTTGCATCAGGTTAACACCACCACTGATGGTTCTTTTGCGATCCACCTCCACCCTTACCATCTTGGTATTTATACCACCATCTTTTGAATGGTGTGATCAAAAGGTTCTTGACTATTCTAAGCCATTGCATTAATATTGTGCTGACTTTTGTTATGCTGTGACTGTTTGTACGAGTTCATTAGCCCCTTGATTACCATGGTTTTGATGAATCTTGATAGAGAAAAACAAAACTCTTCTATAGCATGACAATTATAACAGGAAAATTAAGTTTGATGATGTCCTGGTATGTATCTTTTCCGGGTAGTTCTCAGGTAAAGAGAGTCTTGAGGATAATTACTTAACTATATTCAGATATTTAGTAGTACTTAATTAGTGATTTAATTTTCAAGGGAGTTGATTATGGGATTTGATTTAGTGGGATTCAGACTGGCTCTTTAATGTTAGGGACAAAGAATTAAAATAAAGAGAAAAACAGGTGAGATTCCAATTGGAGAGGCCCTTGTAGGAACATTTCACTGGGAATTAATTCTCTCTCAAATCCTTCTTATTTTGCAGATTGGGTTTATGGAATGTTTTTCTGTGTTCATTGTTTATCTGCCTCTATGAATTGTCTTCTACTCAGATGTGTTGAACTTCATTGTGAATTCTATTTAAAAAGCCACAAGGGCTCATGCTAAAAGCACAGTTTAAGACACAACAAGTACACAAATTTGAGCATGATCGTTGTTTGGTTGAGGAACCCTTGAGCCTAATTGGTCAGTTGTCACTATCTTGTGTACCCTTTCCTCGATAATGAATGGAAGTGCTGGAGAATGATTTTGAATTTTGTATACTTGTGCCATCACAGGCTCATTTTTTGTTCTCAACCAGAAATTAACTCGCAGGTGACAAGTTTGTCTAGCAGGGGTCCATGGAGAGTGGTGAAGAGTATAAAAAGAATAATTACTATTTTGAGACTTCCATCCTATTTTAGGGATTTGATTAGAAAGTCAATTAAGGATTCGATTACTGATTTGATTTTGTTAAGAGTTTTTTCACTAAGGAATTTGATTTTGAAGGCTTCTCAAATTGGCCTCATAAATAGGTCATGGTGCAACTCTTTTGGGACAGCATGACTTACGAAATAATGAAACCATTTGGGCTCCCTATTGATCTTCGCTTCCTTTCTTCTGTTTACCCAGTCTCTCTCCTCTATTTCTTACTCTCCTTATACTAAGATCCAAAATTTGGTTTGCGAAGTCAACACTTGGATTTGCAATGTTCTTCATTGCTGTACCTTCTGTTTATATCATCTTGCATTATCTTGATTCCTTATACATTCACCTGATGTTTACTTGGATATTTAGGCTTGGTTTAGGGAACTCCCAGCCGGGGTTCTGGACTCTCTATCGCCTGAGCAGGTAATGCAATGCCAGACTGAAGATGACTGTTCACAACTTGTGAGGCTTCTGCCGCCGACTGAAGCTTCTCTACTGGATTGGGCCATCAACCTTATGGCTGATGTTGTTCAACAGGAACATCTAAACAAGATGAATGCACGCAACATAGCCATGGTTTTTGCACCAAACATGACTCAGGTGTGTATAGTTTCCTATTCATTGTTTTTTCCATCTTCCCTGAAGAGTGCATTTGATATAACACCACTAGTCTGAAAGCATAATTAATATCTTCCTGAAAGATTGCATGTAGACTTTCTTAGAATCAAATCACTAATTTGGAATTTTGGATACTCGCTTTCGCTGCATGAATGCATTCTTTATTCTTATTGTTTATTTAGTTTAGGACATGTATAACATTTTTAAATTTCCAGTTAGTTCACATCTTCTTTTTGTTTAAGGGTTGAGGATATTACTATGTCATATGTTGTATGCTAAGCTTTGTCCTATATGACATACAAAGATATAAAGCATCACCGAGACACCTCCCGCTGCCCTGGTTTTGGATCATTGTAGTTTTGCATAGAAAGTCATTAAATGATTTCGCACTATGTTCATTATCATGTTAATTTTAATCCCCTTTTAAAAAAAAAAGGAATAGAAGATAACAGTATAATTTTAATCCCTTACTGAATGGTTGGAGCGTTGACAGATTTTACTGAGTTATTTGGTTTCAGATGGCAGATCCTTTGACTGCATTGATGTATGCAGTCCAAGTGATGAACTTCCTCAAAACACTTATTTTGAAGACATTGCAAGAAAGAAAGGATTCTGCGGTAGAGCCTCCTGTGTGCAATGTAGAGCCCTCTGACGATAATGGACACCAGAGCCCTTCCCAGTCCTTTGAGGAAGATATTGGCAAATGTAACCAAGAGAAAGAGCAGTCAGTGATTACTGAAGAACCTCAATCTGAAAGTTCCTCCATCTCTAACCAAGTCAGTAACCTAACCAATAGAGAGGCTAGCAGTTTGGTGAGGCTGGTAAAGAAGCTAAATCCTGACGGCAGTGGGTGTTGCGAGAATGCAGTGCAAGATGACTACTTGGTTAATGAAATGGAAGCTGGCAGAGCCAGCAAGATGACATCTGAAGTTCAAGCGGACACGCCTGGTCAGTCGAGTAATTTAACTATCAAAACAGGGCCTAAACGACTAAGTGATCAGAAGTCTGTAATAAGGGAAACAGGGCTTATTGAGAAGGCTAGGGGAATCAGCACCCTGAGTCGCATAGATTCAACGATGGAGCGGATTGAAGCCTGGCGGTAAAGAAAAGTTCGGCCCAATGATTGGAGCTTTAACTGATTCTATGACATTGTGTGAATATATGTAGTTTGGATTGATTTGCAAATTGTGGGTGTGTGTGATATGTTCATGTATGCGTTTTCTGTCTTGCTCCGTGGTGGTTTACTTAACCTGTTTCTTATTTCATGGATGACAATGTTTACTATCAACTAACATTGTTAATCGGAGTTTCCATTGGTGTGGTTCCTGATGTATTTGTGATCAAACATTTCTTTTACTTTCTAATTTGGTCTCTGAAAACTGAGTTCTGGAACCATTTTTCTCGCTTTCGGAAACTATGCGAGCATTAGTCGTTTACGTGCCTGTGTGAGTGCATTGCCGGAGACCCTTTATAACATTATCATTCACAACCAATGAGAACTTGGTCATGAGTAATGCGCAAATCTACCAGAAAATTTCAGTGAAATTTAAAAACTTTGGCGTCCGTTTGATAATTATTTTGTTTTTAATTTTAATTTTTAGTTTTCATTTTTGTGTTATGTTATGGAAAAAGTCGTGGAAGAAATGGGGGAACTAGAAGGGTGGAGGAAGGATGGTTGGAGATAGAGAGATGTAAGAGCAAGCCTAGTGGAAGGGCAAGGGCTAGGGGCTAAAGGCTTTATTTGGCCTGTCAAATTGTCATTATTCATAAAATTTAGCACTCTCAAAATTTGTTACTAATGGTGTGAGAGGTTGGGAGCTAAAAATTGTTAGATAACTCGTTTTCATTGATTGTCGGTATTGTCCTAAAATGCCCTCTTGAATATCCTTAGGCTCACATTAACCTCCTTTCTCGTATGTATCTTTCTCACATCTAAAACACACACAAAAGTGAAAAATAAAAACAAAAAACAAAATGATTTTCAAACGAGTTTTTAATGTAGTGTTAAATTTAAATTACCATTGCAGTGATGTCTTAATCAGTAACACAATATCACGTGAATAAAGATATAGACATGGCATAACATTGTGCTATTAGTCTCAAACATTATAAGATGCTATAGTGATGGCCGAAAACATGCATGTAAGGCCATCTCCAAGTGACCCAGCTAAAGGGTCATAGGGCTAAAAATAGCTCGGGATGACACGAAAATCGTCTCCAATCGAGGGTTAGGCCAAAGGGCTAGTGCGACCCATCGGGCCAAAAAACTGAAATCAAGCCAGCGACCTGGCCTATTCCAGCCAACCAGCTAGCCCTCCAGCCCGGCCTAATTCAAATGCAACAATTAGCTGACGTCATGTTACTGTTGAAATTTGATTTTTTTTTTTTTTTTTGGACGAATTTTTTTTTCCCCTATAAATACCTAAACCATTTCTACACATTTTCTCACATACTTTTCACCATTCCATACTATCTTACCTTATTTTATTTCAATTCTTCACATTTTATTCTCTTACCTCTTCCAATAATCTTTCTTTTAATTTTTTTTCAATAATTTTCAAATGGCCACATCTTTCCTTTAATTTCTCACATACGTGTCACTCGAAATTTTAACTGAAAAATTATTGAAATTTGTTGACTCTAAAAATTACAAAACCTACGTGGCACGCAAGCCGAGTAACTAATAAGGTAACTACGTCATTCGGTTGAATGCGGGGCGTGCCAACTCGTCGGACGAGCTCGGTTGAGGAGTAAAATTTGTTGATGTTGCGTTGAGCACGTTGCTGACTTCTTTATCTTGCGATTGCGGCTAAGGAAGGAACAAGTCTCGGCTTTTAGATTCTCGAGCCTAAAGACAAGGCTGTTAATTCTGCGAAGTTAACGAATCGTCGGCGCCGAATTTGGTCACAGTGATTATATTCGTGAGTGTATAAGCACGTCGAATCGACACCAGACTATATGGACACAAGTACTCAAAGGTAATGTATGTCTTGATGGTAAATGTAGTTCGGCCGTCAGAATGCCGAACTCTGAAACTCACTTATGAGTATCCAATCATAAAATCACTCGGTGTTCAATGTGCCGAATGTTGTAATTCATAACACCTTACTTCGCCGAGAAGGCTAATAAGATGACCTCTGCCCACAAGGATCCGGAAACCTTTCTCGACCGAGACTTGGATAGATAACCAGTCGGCCTCGATGTAGTGTTGTTTATCCAAATTGAAATACCCCTTGGTCGATTGATTCTTCGGCAACAATGCTGTTTATCCAAACTAAAGATGTTCGCTGGTTGCCTCCACAGTGCTGTTTATCCAAACTGAAGATGTGTTGGCAGAAAAAGAAAACGAAAAATCTCAAGTTGTTTGAGAGGTTTGCGCAGAGCAATTGTGTGTTAAATTCGAGAGGGCCTGATTGTTGCATGATGTCTTGTATTTATAGCACTAAATCCTCCTTGGGATCGAGTCAAAATCATTCCTGGATTGGGACTTCTTGTTCTGTTCCAACTCCACTTTGACCAATCCTACTCCTATTAGGACTTTAAACTCACCACTTTTTTAGGCCGTATTCATTGCTGGTCGAGAATCCAAATTGCACTAAGACCTCTTATCGTATCAGGACTTCTTCGACCCATTCGCTCGTCCGAACTACTCCTTCTTGAGATAGGATTCGACCATCCTTGCTGAACGGCTCGGGACCACCAGGCAGCCCATAGCATATTAAAAAAACTTTGGGCCGAACATAAATCCACACTCGGCCCAATAATATTATTTTGGGCCTGGGCCTAAACATTGCCCCCTCGCTTCTGAGGTCGTCAATCGTCAATCCTCGATAGAGCCTTGACCTTGAAGAAGCGAAAACGTCTTTTACCATTAGACCTAACCGTCTCGATAACCACCACCATGTGCATTTATGAAATATGATTGCACGATCTCTATTTTTCCAGATGTCCTGCCACGTGTTGATTCTCCAATAAACCTAATAGCCCTTAATCATGGCCCTCGAAACCGTGCACCCGCCGAAGCGTCTTTTCCTCATCAATGCATTAAATCTGCCGCCGCACGCAATCGTGCGTCCTAAAACCTCGAGAACCTCGATCCTATCCTTGGAGATTCCAGAGATATCCAAAATGATTGGCTATTTCCCGATCAATTTTTCCCTCAAATTTGAAAATCAAAACACCTCAGATCATCAAACATTTGACCTTTCTCTCAATACACCTATAAATACCTGAAATCTTCCCATTTGTACATTTCACGCTTCCAGAAACCTTTGAAAAATCTCTCTGCCATTTTGCTTTCGAAATCCCAGAAAAAACAAACCCTTATCCTAGAAATCCTCTTAAGTATTCCTCCAAAACTCTCCCAGGTTTTCCAAAATGACTTCCAACACCTTTATTTCCAAGCTCAACGACGAATGCAGCAAATGCAAAAACTTCATCGATCGAAGCGCCATCAAAACCCTGCGCTTCAAGAGTGACCTGAGCACTACTCATCAAATCCTAAGGCCACTCTTCAAAGATGCAGTACCTTCGTCCATCACCACACTCTTCAAGGCTCACTGCCTAACACCCTTACTGCAAGGGTTCGACTGGTCAAAGTGGGACCTATCAAAGCCCCAAGGAGCCTAGCCTATGACCAATGCCAACTGGGCAGCTTGGGTTGTCTGAATGGAAAATTTCTTCGGCCATTAGTGGAAGGCTCTTGGTATTTATGATGCCATCAAACTCTCAACCATGGAGCTAGCAATGGATAAAGAACTCCTTATGGCAGCGCTGAGTCTCTGGTGCTCGGCCACCAATACCATGGTCATTTCCTTTGGCCCTCTCGACCTTACCATCCTCGATGTCTCAGCTATTCTTGGGACTCTTCCCTCAAGCATCTCGATAGATGCCACTCTTTTTGGACGCCTGTCGAATCTCGACCTTAAGGCGCTCTTCGACGATCGAGTCGTCGAAACACTAAGTCGAGATGGTCAAGAGCTTTCGAAAGAAGAGGTTCAGAAGCTACATAAGAACTTTTTCAACTACAACACCCTCATCCTCCACTTTGCTGGCCGAGGAAAAGCAAGTCTTCGAAAGGGAGAACACAAAGCCTTCCTATTCTACTGGTACAACAAATTTATTTGTTGCACCTGGTCAAACAAGTGTATGGTCGAGAACATGCTAGTGGCCGAAGCCCTGGCCAATGGTCATACTCTGGCATTTAGCTCGGCCGTTCTCGCCAATCTTTTTCGCTGTTTGGCTAAGGCGATTATTAGGAAAATTGACCCAAACCAGAACGGTCCCCTCCGGGTCTTCCAACTCTGGCTACAAGTCTATTTCGCCACACTTCGGCCAGACATCTCTGCCTTTCAACCTACTACCTTGCTCAGCCTTCAGTTGGCATCTCGGTCGCCGCCTCCTCACAAGGCTGAAGAAGTCTTCAAGTACCTATTCGGCTTAGAAGTCATCTCCGACGATAAATTTTTAGTGTGTCGTCGTCAAGAGAACCCTTACTCCATCAGGCTCCCAACATCAGCCTGGAATGAAAGTGAAGATGCTGCCCTTCGCCAGAATTAGGGGTCGATCGTGCTAGCACGTGACTTTCCGCTTGGTTGTGATTCTCGCCGAGTGAGTTGGGAAGTCTACCACCCCCACTTCACGGCCTGACAACTCGGATACTTTCAAGGTTGTCCGGTACCTCTACTCACTTCCCGTTCCCTCCTCAGCCGAGAACGCCTTTCTGGCTCATCGGAGAGAAAGTGCAGAGACTCCAAGAAAGAGTTTCAGGATTGGTACAGAACATTTCACCTCCGACCAACTCTTCTTAAATCTCTCGGAGCAGACACCTTTAGCGACTGGTGGGAAGAGTACACTGGAGCCTTCTTTGGGGCTGCGGTCGAAAACGTCACCGATAAAATTTTCGGCGATCGACCAAAGAAAATCTTTGCCCCTAATCCAAAGAGCCAACCCGAGGTAGACAGCTACCTTTTCTTCTATTTCTCTTTTCTATTATCACTGATCCTTGCTAATGTAATCTCGTTTTCTCAGATGGTCAGTCGTAGAAGAAAGCGGACGTGATCACCGTGACTACGGCTAAGAAGAAATCTGCTTTCTTTAAAAGAAGAAAAACTGCCGTGCAACCTTCATAAGGAAAACGGCCTCGTCCGGAAGCTGAAGTGGTCGGCGAAGCTCCCCGACCCTCAAAACGCATCAAGAACTTGGCGAAGAAGGGGGAACGAGAGATCCACGTGATTTCTAGCCACACTACTGGGACAACTGCAACTAGCAACTCTCCCCCCACCCTGGTCGTCCAGGCCCCAACAAAGGAACAGCCAACAACATCCTGCCAAGCAACCCGAGTCGTCCCTGGGGTTGTGGTTGATCTAGGGACTGCTTCGCTGGTCGAAGGACTTGTAGTCCTGGGGCCAACGGCTGCACCTGCCCTGGAGAAAATATCTCCACCCGTCGGGACAAATTTCCTGAAGAAACAGTCGACGATAATCTTTGAAGAGGTATAACTATGTCGCTACTGACCCTTCTTCATTTTATCAAATTAACAAATCTTAACAGTTTTTTATTTTAGGACGATGATAGCGACGAGCGTGACGAGATTCTGCTGGCGAGTCGCCCTCGACTAACCAGACCTCTTTCCCCCAATCTTCCCCATGTGGTCGAGGCGGCTGTTCAACCGGATCCTTCCACGGCCGATCGTCGGAAGAGACCCATGGTCGAGCTTGAGTCGACGGCAGAAACGCCGCTCCATCCACAAGATGACAACCTTGACATTCCTCCACAAAAAGTTACCTCAGCTTTTGTAAAGCTCACTCCTTTTTCTTCATTACTTTTATTATGACGCATCTGAACCCAAAAAAATATTAAATGTCAGGTGCCGAAACGTTCATTTCACCGACAATTCTATGCGCCGAAGGGTGTGATCTACATTTCCTAGCCACCTTAGTGGCCATCAAATGTAGATAAACTCCATCGGCCGCATGAATTGAGAAGTAGTCTTAGACACCGGGCTCGGCCATTAAGTTGTCTAGGTTCGAGCAATGAACCAAAGAACATGGCCGAAGTTTCCTCTAGGTAGGTTTAGAAACAAATTCCCTCTATTATACATTCTATATGATTTTCCTTTTGCCTACAAATTTTCTTTTCTGTGCAGCCTTCGTGGGAGGTTGAGCTTAATGCCTTAATTATGACTACATTGGGAGCAGCTGGCTCCTCAACGATCGCAACCAAACCTTCCACGTCAATGGCCGAACCAGATGCCTTCGTCAAGTTGCAGGAACTACTGTCTCTTTCGGCATCACAAATTCTTGAGTGCCAGGGCCTCGACTCCGTAGGGGCATATCTGAACGATCTTGCAGCTGATGGTCAGTTAAGCAATGAAGCCATTACTCGAGCATCTTCTACTCTGGAACGAAGTCGAGAATATTTAGGTATTTTTGAGAGAGCTCTTCGGGCTGAAGACGACTTGAAAGCTGCGATGGTCGTTCAAGAAGCTTTACGTCCACAGGTCGACATGATGAAAACGAAAAAGGAAGCGTTTGCCGACCTCGATCGTCAAATTGTCGAACTTCAAAACCGGAGGTTGGCAGTTGCTTCCGAGCTTGCAAGAGATTTTGAGTCGAGCGGCAAATCCTGCAAGACTGAATATGCGGCTAGTGTGCGGCAGATCGAGCAGCTAAAGATGGATAAGAGGAAATCGGTAGGCCGAGGTCACGATGGGTGAGGTGAGGTGGTTGGAATTGAAGGTTGTTCTTGAAACTCTCCTTCCCTCCTCACCTTAGGGATATTTAGCTATTAACGAATTGACCGTCTGTACTTGTATACTCGTTTTTGCGAGCTTATTAATGAAATAAACTATTCTTGCATCTCCCACGTGATCGGATAATACTTCTTTGAAAATTTCCAATTGATCGGTAATTTGTGAATTAAACCGGTACAGTATTTAAGATGATATGCCCCCTTGCTGAGAACTTTATGTACGACAAACGACCCTTCCCAATTCGGCGACCATTTACCGAACCTGGGGTCTTTAATTCCTACGGGTAACACAGTTTGCCAAACTAATTATCCCTTGCCGAATGTTTTTTTGTCTAATTTGTTGATTATAGGCTCGCTCGGCAATCTTTTTCTACGCCACTAAAAAGTTATAAGCATCAAGTCGCGCCTCTTCCAAATCTTCTAACTCCTGCCTCATGGCCTGACTGTATTCGACATTGATCAAACTACTCTGTTCAATTACTTGCAACAAATTTATACTAAGGTCAACTGGTAATATTGCGTCGTGCCCATAGGTTAAGGCATATGGAGTTGTTTTGGTGGCTGGTCGGAGTGAAATTTGATAAGCCCATAATGCTTCATTTAGCTTTAAATGCCACATCCCTAGCCTTTCTCTTACCATTTTTTCAAGAATACCAATGAAAACTTTATTACTTGATTCGGCTTGTCCATTCGCATGCGGATAATACGGCGTAGACTGCTTGAGTTGAATTTTTAGGTTTGCCGCATACTCTTTAAACCTGTCGGCCGTAAAGATTGTGCCATTGTCAGTTATGATCATTTCTGGTACTCCGAATCGAGTCACAATATTTTCTTCTACGAAACTGCAGACTTCTTTGGACGTTAATTCGGCGTATGATCTTGCTTCGACCCACTTTGTGAAGTAATCGGTTGCCAATAATATCCATGCGTGTTTTGCTACTCCAGAAGACGACGTGATTTTTCCAATTACATCCATTGCCCATCCTCTGAACGGCCATGGTTTGGTAACCGATTGGAGTAATTCTGCTGAGACTTTCTGTGTAGGCCAATGAACCTGACACTGTATGCATCCTTAGGCATATTCGATGCAATCCTTCAATACACTCGACCAGAAATAGCCGTGTCGATGAAGCAGCTAACGCATTTTACGGCCGGATTGGTGAGCTTCACAAATCCCTTCGTGCACCTCGGCCATTGCTTGGGCAGTATCCTATGGGCCGAGGTAAAATAATAGTAATCCATCCTCACCCTTTCGATATAATTCATTCTAGTACGACACATAATTCGTGGCGTGGACCCTCGTCCATCGGTCGTGTCTATCGTTGGGGTTGTCGAGATATCGTAAAATCGTATTTCTCTAATCGTCCGGTAGTGTCTCGACAGCATATACTTCTACGGGGTCTCCTTGCTCTAGTAGTGATGGTAGAAACATCACTCTCATGCGTATAACGTGATTGCGCTGGAGAACTTGCTAATTAACCAAGGCTGGGTAAAATCGTAGTTCTGTGGGTGTTACTCGGCTTATCTTGCCCCTCGTGAGTTGTGCTCTGGAGGCTATTTGGGCG
Source organism: Pyrus x bretschneideri (assembly GCF_019419815.1). Classification (NCBI taxonomy): domain Eukaryota; kingdom Viridiplantae; phylum Streptophyta; class Magnoliopsida; order Rosales; family Rosaceae; genus Pyrus; species Pyrus x bretschneideri. The sequence continues at coordinate 115,864 of NW_025999437.1, forward strand.
AGTTCGTCTGCGTCAATGTTTCGAACACATGAAATGTGCTCAAATGTAATCCGCTCAAATGACTCAGCCAAATAGGTGGCAACCATGTGATAGGGTGCCAAAGTACAACTCATGCAACTAAAAATGCCGTTTAATTGGTTAATCACTAGTTCAGAATCACCGAGGACGAGGACACGGGCTGCTTTTAAGTCGTGGAGGATGTGAAAGCTGATGATGAGAGCTTCATACTCAGCCTTATTATTTGTACAGCTGAAATCTAACTTGAGAGAGAAATACCATCGATAATGGTCAGGGGATTGAATGACGATACCAACACCAGCCGAGGTAGCAGTGCTAGATCCATCAAAGTGCATCGTCCAGTAGTTGTCGCGTGTTTGGACTAAACTGATATCGACTTCGTAGCCCTCAAAGCCATAAGGAGAGGGGTGTTGGACCAAAAAATCGGCTAGGGCTTGACCTTTGATGGCCTTTTTGGGGATGTACTGCAAACTAAACTCAGATAATGCCATGGTCTATTTCCCAATTCGGCCTTTGACGATAGGCCGAGTAAGCATGTAACGAATAACATTTGTTTGGGCGATGACTTGGGTAACTGATGGGAGCATGTAATGTCGAAGTTTGGTCGTGGCGAAAAACAAAGCTAAGCAAAGTTTCTCGATGGGTGAATAATTGATCTCAAGTGAATTCAAATTTTGGCTGAGATAAAAGATAGCTTGTTCACGCCCAGCATCGTTATCTTGCGCGAGGAGGCAACCGATGGACTCGTCGGCTGCCAAAATGTACAGTTTAAGAGGCCTACCGTGATGAGGCGGTACTAGTACTAGTGGCGTGGTAAGGGAGACCTTGATTTACGTGCAAGCAGCTTGATGTTCTTCGTACCACTCAAACTTGTCGGAGTTCTTAAGTTTTAGGAGTGTAGAGAATGTTTTCATTTTGCCTGCGGAATTAGCTATGAAACGGCAGAGAAAATTTATCTTCCCAAGAAACGACTGGAGTTGCTTCTTGGTCGTCGGGGGTGGAGCGTTAATGATTACGCGAGCTTTATTTTCATCGACCTTGATGCCATGATGGTGCACAAGAAAACCCAAAAAATTATCGACCGATACACCGAAGGCGCATTTGGTTGGGTTCATTTTGAGATTATGTTGACACATATGAAGGAATGCTTGCAGAAGATCATCTAGGTCGTTCGGTGGCTTTTCGATTTCACAACCACATCATCGATCTAAACTTCTACGACCGTACTGATCAAATCATGGAATATCGTATTCATAGCTCGTTGTATGTGGCTCCAGCGTTCTTGAGGCTGAATGGGATGACAACCCATTCGTAGGTGCCCAGTGCCCAATGCCCCAAGGCAACGGAATACGGTCTTGTGAACGTCAACTTCAACGATAAAGATTTGGTTGTAACCGATATGGCCGTCCATGAAGGACAACATTTCATGATTGGCTACGGCATCAATCAGTAAATCCAAGATTGGCATTATGTATTCATCCTTGGGAGTTGCCAGATTTAAATTACGGAAATCGATGAAGATGCGTAGGGCTCTATTTTTCTTTAACACCGGGACGATAGTGGCCAATCATTCGACGTATCGAGCGGTCTGAATAAACCCAGCTTTCAAAAGCCAAACTAATTCGTCCTTTATGCCGAGCTGTACTTCTGTCGAGAACCGGTGTGGGGGTTGTCGGAAAGGCTTACACCCTACTTTGATGCGTAACTCATGTTCGACGAGGTTTCAGTCAAGGCCTGGCATCTCATGATAATTGCACACGAAACAATCTTTAAATTCATGGAGCAGTTTACAAAGCTCGACCTTCATGGGGGGGCAGCAACAATGCACTAATAAACAACGATCGAGGCTCGTCGGCTATGGCAACATTTATTTCTTCTAATGGGTCTTTGACTTAGGGCCGATTGTCTTTGAGTTCGGCTGGTGCGGCCTGAACTTTGTCTAACGATAAAACTGGGCCGTTATCCGTTTCGGCCAAAAATTTGATTAAGTTTACGCCTGAGTGTGGTTACTTGGCAATGGCATACCAATGAGCCAGCAGACGTTCCATGGTAGATGAAACAGCAGCCCAACTCCTTTCTTGTTTGGCAGCGTCAATCATCGGCATTGGTAATTAGATCAGCCAAGCTGTGTCTTGCCAAATCCTATTGTACAGTCTCGGCGCCTACCTCGATGACTTTCTGAACTAAAATTCGAGTCGGTCGTCCGTCCTTGTTAAAACCCTGTAGAGTGATGTAGCTAACGTGATCATTATAATAGTGAGCCTAAATCATGTTGGTTTCAAACGGCTGATTATCGGTCGGATAAACTATGACCGATTTGCCGTCCCAAAAGATGAGAACTTGGTACAACGATGAAGGAATGCAACTTGTTTGATGGATCCGATCGCGACTGAGCAATGTATTATAGTCGGTATTTGAATCAATTATAAAGAATGCAGTCATGTGGTTGCGACCTGCGACGCTGACTTCTAATGGGAGTACTCCTTTGGTTTGAAACTTGTCTCCGATGAAGCTGCTCATCGTAATCCCTGATGGTATGAGCTCGTCATTAGAGCAACGTAATGCCTTCATGATGGAGATTGGCATGATGTTGACTATGGTTCCACAGTCGACAAACACCTTAGAAATGGGATATCCTCCAATATAAGCCGTGACGTATAACGACTATAGATGTTGGAGATTAACAGAAGGAGAGCGGGGAAACAATTCGGCCAGGGCTGCCTTAAGTTTGTTGCCTTTACTGATTTCCCCATCTTCCTCAGTAGCGATGAAATCCACTTGTTTTACTTCTTTGGCAACCACGTCCCCATCCAAAAAATTTGATTGATGGGTTCTCGGTTGAAATTCAGCTGGTAGGACATCGACCATACTGATTTCCATATGCTCAAGGACCGAATGACCCATCGGGTCTTGGTCGTCAACTTTCAGATTAGTTGATGTAGTATCAGTCTTTGGAGTGTCTTCAATTGGATTATTTAGCGACTCGGTATGTACCTGCTTCAAGGGCACGTGGACTGAATTTATTCCATTCTGGTTATCTTCCTCGAGCCTGTTTATTGCCGAAGAATGATTTCGTTCTTGTAGTGCTTTACGGGCTTGTTCTTAGTAGGCAATTCGGGCGTTCCTTGTGTCCAGGTATGCATCTAAACGCGCCACATGATTTTCTTCATCGGCCGTAATGCCGAAAAGAGACATGGCTGAGAAGACTTCAAAATGATATCGCAGATGTTGAAGGTCTTCGAGTGAAAAAGGTAACTTGGCGGTGTCTATATCTGTGTATGGGTCGACCTCAAAGCCGAAGACTCGAGCTTCACGTATATGCTGGAACCTAGTTTTCATTGCCGGATCAGTGGTTTTCTGGATAATTTGTTCAGCATTAGGGAAAGTTAGTTCTAGGTCGAGAGCTTCCTGACATGCCTTGGGCAGTCCGTACAAGTCATTGGCAGAATATTTCTTATGAGGAATGGAGGGTGCAGATTGCGTCGTACTTTTATTAACGGTTCCTGCGGTGGTAACGGGGGAAGTTTACTTTCGGCTTCTTGTCTGAAATGCTCGAGACGAGCTCTTATCTCTCCGGGCCGAAGAAAGAGCTTGATGCGTTTCTCGGACTCTTCAATGGTGGTTTCAAAGTTGCGATCAACTGCCTTTTTCTTTTGAAGTAATTCGGCCATAATGGTCGGGGTAGGCCGGTCGTCGCCGTTTCTTACTGCCTCTTTTGGCTACCACCGGGTAGTCGAATTAGCTTGTGCTTCTTGTCGTCGAGCCATGCAATCTATCCGCTGGCGACGACATTTTTGAGACTTAGATAACGTCGTATACAGGCCAGTTGGAGAATTGTAACTGTACCAACGTTGGTCACGTAGCTTAGGTGGCTTGAAGGTTTGTCGACCTACTGATGAACTCGAGCTACCGGAGTTGCGCGAGTAATAATCCTCATTATAGAATGACGCGTCAAAGTCAAGACGTCGTCTGACTAAGGCTGGGTCTTTTGCTTGTACCTGTGGGCTGAGTCTCTCAAACACTTGCCGTCGTTGGGCAGCACTGAGTTCCTTCAGCGGTTTTTTTGTGGCCGTGGACGGCGGACATGAAGTTGGTGCTGAAGATGTTCTCTTTTTAGGTTCAATTCGTGTTTTACAGTGGTCGCACAAAACCATTGATTCATCAGTTTCTTCGGAACTAGAACCTAACATGGGTTCAACGATAGCCAACCCTGAAGACTCGGTGGGTGGTGCATTTGAAACTAAATCAATCTTAAGTCTCGGCTGACCACTCTGTTTACAGACATGCTGTATCGGGACGAATTCGGCCTTCCCTTTTCCTTTGTTTTTAGGGAGATGAGCATCCACCATACCAATTGTCGTCGAGAGGAAGGGATTGACGTCAACTGCCATCTGTTTCTCAGGGAATTTTAACTTACCTTTCTCAATCCAACTTTGAATCGCATCACGGAACACGATGCAATTATTGGTTGCATGCTTGTTTGAATTATGGTACTTGCAATATGTTTTGCCTTTCAATTCTTTGGCTTTAGGGATGTTTTGTCCTGGCCGAAGTTTGATGATCTTTGTTGCCAACAGCTGGTCGAAAGTTGCATCGGCCTTGGTGATATCGAAAGTGTAAACTTTTGATGTTTTAATCATCTCTTCAAAGGCCGAGTGGGTCTTGGCATCTTTGGATTGATTTGAGCTAATTCCTTGCAAACGTATGGTTTATCTATCACTATTTCAGCCGTGTCCACATTGGCGTATTGGGGGTCCTCGCTTTTGGCCAATGCGTAGCTGACCGTGGGATTCTTGTATATTGTTCCCCGGGATAGGGACTTTGATATCTTTTTCCTCTCGGAACAAATAATCATACTACTCAACGTGCTGAGTAAATTCGTACATATCTCAAATATTTGCGCCCAGGAATTTCTTTTTGTATTCCACGTCCAGGCCGTTTAGGGCAATTCTAACGAATTCAACTTCAGGGAGATGTACTCGGCACCAATTCCTAGCCGACTTGAACCTTGTTAAGTATTCCATTGGTGATTCATTTGAAGCTTGAGCCATCCTAGCCAACGATGAAACGGACATTTCCATTCCTGGTCAATAGAATTGTTCATGGAATTTCTCGACCAATTCCTCCCAACTCTGGACGGAGTTTGGTGGGAGATTGGTGTACGAAGAAAAAGCTGAACCTGTTAGTGAAAAGTTGAATAGCCGTAGTTTATGCAAGTCGTTATTAACGTCTCCACATTGCGCACTGAACCAAGCTACATGTTCTAACGAAGATAAGGACGATTCTTTGAAGAAAAGACTGAAGTCAGGGATCTTGAAGCCTTTAGGGTATTCGAACTTTTCAATATCAATCAGGTACGGATGGATGAACTTTGGGAACTTCGGCCCTTTTTTTAAGGCCGAATCGATCATTCTTTGGACCTCAGTCATATTGACGGATGCTGCTTCTACTCCCTGGTTAGGCCCATCAGATTTACTGCTTAATCCACTTCTTTTTTCCAAGTCAATTGGTTTTAGTTGAGCGGATCCTTTCTCGGCTTGTAATGGAACATTCTTAAAGGGAGGCTGTCGAGGTTGGCCGACATGGCCATCTTCGAAGGCTTTACTGACCAATAGTTCAAGCATCTTGGTCTATGTATCACTATTGCTTCGTATTGTGTCAAGCAAATCATTCATTTTCTGGCTAATCGACTACTCGACCTGCTGAGATTGTTCATTAAGTCGTTTTCGAAGAAACGACCTAGTTGGCGGATTAGAACCTTCCCCACCATCTTCGTCGCAATCTTCCATTATTCCTTCGACGAAAATACTTGCCGTTTGGTTGGGAATTCTGGGTTGCGAGGCTGTCGGCCGAGACAAATTTCCTTCTCTCGGCGTGTCGCACTTGTAGCCTCAGGTGGCACAACAATGAGGGGATTTTGTACCTGAGACAAATTTTGTCCAGGGCCTTATACTGGTAAGTCAGTTGTTGACTTTCCCATGATTGTTTTCTTTTTTACGAACCGTGTCTCAATGGTCATGAACTCCGAAGGTCTAGCACAAGGTCCCACCAGGCGTGCCAAAATGTTGACACTAAAATTTACAAAACCTATGTGGCGCGCAGGCCGAGTAACTAATAAGCTAACTACGTCATTCGGTTGAATGCGGGGCATGCCAACTCGTCGGTCTAGCTCGCCGAGGAGTAAAATTTGTTGATGTTGCATTGAGTGCATTGCTGACTTCTTTATCTTGCAATTGCGGCTGAGGAAGGAACAAGTCTCGGCCTTTAGATTCTCGAGCCTGAAGACAAGGCTGCTAATTATGTGAAGTTCACGAATCGTTAGCGCCAGATTCGGTCACAATGATTATATTCGTGAGTGTATAAGCACGTCAAATCGACACCAGACTATATGGACACAAGTACTCAAAGGTAATGTATGTCTTGATGGTAAATGTAGTTCGGCCGTCAGAATGCCGAACTTTAAAACTCACTTGTAAGTATCCAATCATAAAATCACTCGGCGTTCAATGTGCCGAATGTTGTAATTCGTAACACCTTACTTCGCCGAGAAGGCTAATAAGATGACCTCTGCCCATAAGGATCCGAAAACCCTTCTCGACCGAGACTTGGATAGATAACCAATCGGCCTCGACACAGTGCTGTTTATCGAAACTGAAGATGCCCCTTGGTCGATTGATTCTACGGCAACAATGCTGTTTATCCAAACTGAAGATGTTCGCCGGTTGCCTCCACAGTGTTGTTTATCCAAACTGAAGATATGTTAGCGGAAAAAGAAAACAAAAAATCTCAAGTTGTTTGAGAGGTTTGCACAAAGCAATTGTGTGTTGAATTCGAGAGAGCCTGATTGTTGCATGATGTCTTGTATTTATAACACCAAATCCTCCTTAGGATCGAGTCAAAATCATACCTGGATTGGGACTTCTTGTTCTATTCCAACTCCACTTCGACCAATCCTACTCCTATTAGGACTTTGAACTCACCCCTTTTTGAGGCTGTATTAATTCATTGCTGGTCGAGAATCCAAATTGCATTAGGACCCCTTATCGTATCAAGACTTCTTCGAGTCCTTCGCTCATCCGAACTACTCCTTCTTGAGATAGGATTCGACCATCCTTACTGAACGGCTCGGGACCACCAGGCAGCCCATAGCCTATTAAAAAATTTTGGGCCAAACATAAATCCACACTCGGCCTAATAATATTATTTTGGGCCCGGGCCTAAACAAAATTACATAAAGATAAGAAATCTAGAGAGTTACTCACGTTTGAGACTCACAATCCTATCCGAAAAATTATTGAGATTATATAAACATAAGAAATCCAGAGACTTATTCATTTAGCGACAAGTGGCACTCAAAATATGTCCGAAAATCTTTTTTTTAATATGGTAGTTTAATTTAATTAACCATATTAATTCAATTAAAATACTAAAATATATATTAATTATATTTGGCCTATGATCCTTTGGCCTGCTCGGTTGGAGATGAGTTTTTGGTCAAAGGGTTATGTTTGGCATGTGGCCCTCTCAGTTGGAGATGGTATAAAATATGACCTAACACTGTTTATTAAAATGTGTATCTTCCAGGACTATAGGGTAAAACATGACCCCTTGCCCTTCTTCTATTTGGAGAAAGTACTTTCCCATGAGTTGGTGGACTACAAATTCATGGCCCATGAGCAACAAACGTCGCGCGGAAAGAATATCATACGTCATACTAGCAGGACACAAAATATATCCGATTATGGAACTCTCCACAAACACTAGGAGTTGATATACTCAGTTGAGTAGTGTATATGTATCAATCAAATATCTGCATCCATAAAATATCAGTGGCTTGTTTGTATATAATAATTGTATATTTAGATGAGGAATCACCATTGCGTGATAGGAGCCAACCATTGTCTTAAAAAAGACGTGGCTACTGTAACTGAACCACTCGAATATACCACATCGTGACATTGAAATTACAGGAGGAAATGTAAGACGATGGTTGGATGTGGCACAGCCACCTAGGTTAATTTTTAGGACAGATTATTCAATCTAACTGGATTGAGTTATATTGAGCCTTCCTTCTATGAACAAAAAGAAAATTGGAACATACAAATTGTTTTAGAATCAAATTTAGACGCATAACATATAATTTGAGCAATGTATTAAAAGACGAATGCGTAGGTGAGGCGTTCTACGGATAGCCCTGCCTAGACGAAAACCTTGAGGCGTGAGGCGAAGTCTCATAAGACTTAAGAGTTATAGTATAATTATATATTATGTAATATTTTGGTGAAACACTTAAAGAGTCTTAAAAAAAATAAATAAATAAACAAGAATAAACATTTTAAGAAGAAAAAAAATATAACGTTACACAAAAATAATACAAAGTTACTTTTTAAGGAATATAAAGTTATAAGATATTTTTATAGAAATGAGTGTCTTCAAATCTATAAAATAATATTAAATTTTATAAATATGTTGGAAGAATATGCTAGAAGTTAGGATGCTGAAAGTTGGGATGCTAGACAGCTAGAAGTCACTTTAAAGAAAAAAATAATATAAAAAAAACAAAAAGTAAGCAAATGAAAGTACAGCAAACGACACCATGCTATTCATCTTCTTCAAGCAGTCTTACTATGCCTACAATTTCCATATTCAACTGAAAATTTTCCAGATTCCAGCAGCTCTTACACAAAAACAACACCTATTGACCGCCTTAAGCACGCCTCAACCGCCTAGGCACACCTTGATCACGTCTAGGCGAGTTTTCGCCTACTCCCACTGTGTAGAGGCGATTTCACGGAAGTCCCGCCTCTGAAGCCGCCTTGGCGTGCCTCAAGCACATTTTTTAAAACACTGGATTTGAGTTCGGTTTTATGAAATAAATAAATTAAACACTAGTAATACTCGTAAGTACATAAAACTAACAATAGTACAACAACGGAAAAACAAGGCCATTTCCACGAAAATTGACCAATTAATTACGTAAAACTTAATTAAAAAAAAAAACAAATTGTTGATTAATAATTAAATTAACAAGAAATTTAAGAAGAACATCATATAAACACACAACGAAAAAGTTTTGAAAACCAAGTTTTGCGAACACTAGAAGAGTTTTTAAAATCATGTAAACACATGAGAAGAAGAATTTTGAAAATCAAGTCCAATCTAGCTTCATATTTACCCATCCGTTTGTTAATCCGATTGATGTTATATTGGTTAATTTTCTTTTTGTATAGATTACCTATGGTAATTACACTAACCCATATATACAACTTTTTCATGGTATTTAGTACAAGTACGAACACCTAGTAATTCTATGAGTATGATATTTATCTAGTAGAATTACAACTCTTACCCGCAAGAAGCAACCCTCAAATTTAGGATTGTATTTACTCTAATTTGCATCAAGTACCCAATTAAAGACATAGAGTAATCAACAGAGAGACAAAAAATAAGAAAACTAGATCATCATATTAGTGCTTCATCATGCCTTAGACAGGATATTTTGTTACATGGTCATAAATATAAAAGAAATGATAAAAATAAGACTTCCTTTGCTCAAATAATACTAAAGAGAATGATTAGTTTTGATTTGCTTTGGTTATGCTCCTAGTTTAAACTAAATCGTACCATGATATTAACATTGCTCTGGTTCATGCACGTGCCCTACTTTGAAGAGTCACATTATGCAATAGAAATCAGATTTTAGATTGGAGGTAACAAATTAACAACTCCTCCTTGTCATGAAGGTAGCATAGCACATCAATACCCTTATAATTTGTTAGGAAGTTTTCTTTTCCTCATGTACGAAATTACAACATTCGTTGCATTGTGTGATCAAATTTGATGAAAACAATTCCTATTGATACATAACTGATGTCTGGCAGACTTTTGAAAGCAGCATACTATTCATCTTGTTGATTTAACATCAAATTTCTGAGACATTTCATTGAAAAGAAAAACTCCAACCTTAAAAATGATCAAAATGATGGATTAAGATTTGGAATTAGTAGAAACTGTTAATTCAATTTCATAAATATTAAACTTTTATGTGAACAAAATTCATGATATTGCCACCTAGTGTTTTAGGTTCAAATTTCTTGGCTGATGAGATGACAAAATTTTTTTCTCCCAACTCTTTAGTGTAAGTTTATATATTGTCGTATAAAAAAATGTTGGTATTTGAATGCAAGGGCAAAGCCAAAAAGTTAGTTCACTGAGAGCACTACTGTAATGGAAAATACGTGACTCTATCCTTGTTGCATCCCAACAATAGTGTGCGAAGAGCCAAAATTTTGTTTTCCAATTTTTATGGTGAGGCATTTTGTCGAGCACTTGGCCGACTCATACCATTTTGTGCTTAGCATACATTCATGCACCTTTAATGCTCTTTTAGTTATATGCCTTTAGGAATAAAATAAAGGGTTAAATTATATATGTATAGGGTTGGGAGCTCAAATTTATAACACGATTGGAAGAAGGGAGGGTTAATGGACCTTTAACTATTTTAAGAAAAGAAAGCTGACTAACTTTAAATTTATATTTTTAAAAAAAATTGTGTTGTTTCACTAAAAACGTATAGTTTTTAAGCTGTTCTTTTTCTTCGGGTGAGCTGCCATAATCAAATTGGATAATCACCTCCTGATATCTTGGATGAGGATCGAGTGATAGAGTTACATTGGAGAGATGACGATGTTGCTTAGCTTTTGTTGAACTCGCTTGTTTCACGGAGAACGATTGAAGAAGAGAGATATTTTGGGAGTAATTTTATCAACCAAGTATGTTTTTTACAATCTAAACAAAGTCAGAGGGGGCAAGTGCCCCCATGGTATTGAAAATTGCACTATTCTAAAATCCCTGCCTAGGTGTTTGAAAATTAAGAAAGGGTGCCTTGACCTACTAAGGCACCTGCCTAGGTTGCGACTCGCTTAGACAAAAAATAGATAACTTTCATTTTGCAATTTTTTTTTCAATAAATTGTAAGACACTTGTTAAATACTTAAATGAACACACATTATATGCTTGTTTCTCATGTTTTCATTATGTTCCAATAACTCATAATATATATGTCATTCTATTTTGTAATTTATGATGAAATTATATATATTTTAAGTTAAATCGACACTTATTTAAACGAAATATAATAGATTTAATTAAATTCACCTAGGCGCCCGTCTAGACCCCGCCTAACTGCCTAGGCGCTAGACCCCAGCCTGCCGCCCGATTAGCGCCTAGCGTCTTTTAGAACCTTGGAAAATTGTATTCTTTTTTCATATAGATGCACTGAAGGTGGAATGGAAACAAAATCTCAGGTGCAATTATAACTCATGAACACCATTGTAAGAAAGAATTGGATTTCAAGTACTAAAAGAATGTTTTGTTCTCTTCACTTGATCAAGGTTTAGGTTTGAGTTTTATTGTCAACAATTTCTCTTGGTGGGGATCTTGGAAGAGAGAGAGAGAGAGAGAGAGGTTAAGATTCCCTCTATAAGTTCTCAACGAGGCTTGTGGTATGTCTTAGCCCTAAAATGGGGTAGCCTCCCCTTCCCCTAAACTTTTTTGTTACAAAAAAAAAAAAAAATTATTTGAAATTTCATTTCTAACGTAAAAATAGGGTTTGATCCTTTTTTTTCTTTTTTTTTTTTTTTGGGGTGATGCAATCATTTAAAATGAGTAATATTTTAATCATGAATTTTATATCCACATATCCAAAAGCAAATCAAGGACAATTCCTAATTCCATTATTTATTGTTTTTCCACCAAGTCACTTTCGTTTCTGTTATTGGGAGGCATCGACAAGAAATGTAGAGATGATGTAAAGACTGATCCATGCAAAAGACCATGGGTTCATATCGTCCAGCAAATCACATCAGCTCCGCCCATATCACAATATAACAATGATGTGGCACCATATGGTTGGATGATGGAAATTGTTGGAGCCAATACGACTTAAGTCTCGATCATAAAGAGTAAACAGGGCAGTTTCTTACATGATATTGTGACACAACACGAAAATAACGAATTTTGGGTAAACACGATAACTAATCGGGTCATTATCGGGTGACCCGTTAAGAACGCGTTAACGAGTATACACGCGGGTAACACGTGGGTAACCCGTTTCGACCCGTTAAGAAAAATAAATTATAATTTTAAATTTTAATTACTAAAAAAATTATTATAAAATACAATAGTCATATTGTATATATTGGTATATTCTATATTAAATACATATGTTTGTATTATTATTCTAATAAGTTAAAAAAATTAAGCTTTATTCATTTATTTATTTTTATTATGAGAGTTTCTTGTTTTCATTAATAGGATAAATTTTGGGAATTGTTATTAGCACTCCAAAAATCTCATTCTACACTCCAAATTTTCTATATTGGGAAAGAAAAATACACTTGTGAGGAGTGTAGAATAAGATTTTTGGAGTGTCAATAACACTTCCCTAAATTTTACTTAACATGTTGTTGTCCAAAATTAAAATCAACTAGTATAGTATTAGTATAGGCAATAGGACATCCCTACAAGTATGAAAAATGTGAAATAATATATAAACACTCGTGATTCATCATTCCTCCACGAGTAGACAATGGTTACACTTATATTATCGTTTAGATTTTTAAAACCCTCCAAACCATCATGAATAGTGTTTTTTATTTGAGTGTAAAAGTAATAAAATTAATAATAATTATTGTAGAAGTGTAAGAAATGTAAAAAAAGAAAGAATATATATATATATATATATATATATATATATACACACAATCACTCAGAGTGACAAGCTTTACAACTTTTGTGAAGGGGTCAACTTCGAAATCCGACACTATAATCCATAAACCTTAAATTTAAATTTAACCGTTGATTGTCGTTTAGGCTTTATTCTTTATATTGAATTTCACTTTTAAAATTTTCTTTTTTGAAAACATGATCTTCTGGGGGATGTAAGAAGACGAACGGTTCGGATCTTTGATATCACGTCCCAATATTTACGGTTAATTGAAATATGAGTCGATGTTATATAGTTTGTAGAGACTTTATAAACACCAAGCAATATTTTCACCAACGGTAAAACTTTGAACATAATATCAACGATCCAAACCGTTCATCTTCTTGTATCCTCTAATAAATCATGTTTTAAAAAAACAAAATCTGAAAAAAAAAAAAAAAAAAAAATTATTGGTGAGAAAAAGCATAAATGTGTAGATAACAATTGACGGTTAAATTTTGATCTATGATTTATATGATTATAGTTCAAAGTTAAGCCCTTCACAAAAGTTGTAAAGTTTGTCATTACGAGCATTTATATATTTTTTTTCTATATTTTTCACGCTTCTACATTAATTAAAAAACTATTAAATACTTTACTTAAACAATAGCCATAGGATAAATGAGAAGAAAGTGCTAATGTAGAAAGCCTCATTGAAAATATCATCAATATAACTCTTGAAGACAATATATCAAGTCAAAGTTCCAATACTGTTTCTCATGGTGATTGATGAAAATTGAAGAGTTTGATTGTAAGAAAATGTGCAAGGTTCCAAACCTTGAAACATAACTCCCTTAATTTTGCAAATCTTTTGAACATTTGATATTTTATAATGTTCCAATATTTTTTTGTTTATTATGCTCTTATTTTAGGTATGTAAATATGTAATAATATGGTTTGATAATATGTTCCAATACTTGAAAGGCAAATGCGTTTTTATGTTTTGAGTGTGATAATATGGTATGCATATACTTATTTAGTATTATGTTTTTCATTTGATTATGTATTGGTTTAAAATATATTTTCCTTAACGGGTAACGGGTCAGGTCATATTACCTTCGATTTCGGATCGGGTCATTTTAACCGTTTATTTTAACGGGTGTTACACGACACGACCCGTTAAGATATCAGGTATGACACGAAAACGACACGAACACGAGAAACACGACACGAATGTCAGGTCTAATAAAGTGGCATCAAGATGACACTTTCTAGAGCGACTTGCAATATGGTCTCATTATTGGAATCGTCTAATTTTTATATTTATATTATAAAACCATCGCTTGAAACTCAGAACTCATATTTCCTTATCATTATAAACGTTTTGATTGGTCTTATTCATTGTGTTTGTCAGTATATTTAGATGATTACAGTATTAGAAATTTAGAATAGTCTTTGAAATAAGGACTTGACAATTGATGGTTTGGATTGCTAGATAGCATTGTTAGAAGAAAATAATTTCGAACGTACAGAAATGATGGATACATATATCTATCTGAGAAAAATAAATAAATAAAACAAGCTGCGGATTTACTTTGTTAAACTAATTCAATTAATTTGAACTATAAGAAAAGGGATTTGGAACCTAGATGCATGCCAATTCATATTTAGGTACATATTCATAAGAATCACATATTGAAATACGATTTTATTGAAACACAATTTATCAGCGTAAGGCAAGTGAAATATAACATTACTGAAACGTAAAAGCGGAGAATTATTGCGGAGAAATAAGCTTGTGGAGAAAGTATTGCATAGTAAGGTATTAGCCGAAACATAGATACTAGAAGTCCAGAAAAGTGGGAGTTTGGTGTGTAAGCTAAAACGAAGCTAGGCCTTGTGAAATGTAACAACATCGAGTAGTTGAAGAAATGAAGTAACAATAAAAACCCAAATAAACTAACTAAATTATTTGTAGAAAGCAACAGCAAATGCCATAGGCCCTATTCAAAAGCTTAAAAAATCCCTGGTACAAGAATAACCACCAAAATTTAGGCGTAGAAGAACCAACACGTACCACCAATCTTTATTAATAGCAACAACACACCCTTTGATTTTTTCAACTCACACCACACGTCTGATCCCGTGCCTCCTCCTCTCCACCATCAAAATCTCATCGTCTTATATTTCTTTCTGGAAAGGCATAATACTCTTTTTAATTCTTTCTTTCTTTTGTCCCAAGCATCATCTTGGAGAGAGAGAGAGTAGTAGTAGTACTGTAGCTGAGAACAAATCAAGGCCATGGCTGCCTGTGGAAGCCTCCATCACATTTTTGAAACCCCATTATCCGATAGCCCAACAACACTTCTTGAATCCTTCTCCTCCTCATGGAACCAAATCCAGCCTCTCAAATCATCCAACATTGACAATAATCCATCATCGACCCTCACTGAGATGTTTGGGGAGCTTCATTTCAAAGAGAATAACAATGTTAATTCTCCAATATTTTCATCACCTTCCATGTCATCCTCCTCGTCCTCATTGACATCTTCGGACGTAGAATTTGACCCTAAAACCAAGATTGGGAAAAATGAGGAGGAGATGAAGAAGATGAATGGCCAGAAGAGCCCCTCAAAGGAGTCCCTTTCGAGCAATTACAGTAGGTTTCAGTCTCACAAAAGCAGTGATAGCTTTTCATCAATGAATTCGGAGAGCTTGCAGTTATGCACGGAGGGACTTGGATTCGAAAGCTCGGACGAGGTTGAGGAACTATTCAAGGAAAGTCCTCCTAGTGATCATGGATATCATGAGGATGAAGAAAACATTACTGTTCAAGAGGAGAAGATTAGTTTTACAAAGCAATATTTTCCAGTTTCAGAAATTAGTTATAATAATAATTGTTGTGGTGGTGAATTAGGGTTTAGGAGGTCAAGGAGTACTAGTGTTGGGGGATTCCCTCCGCCGATATCCTGCATAAGCAACAGCGGGAAGCCTTGGGTTTGCTTCAAGTCTTACAGGCATAATGGCAGGTTTGTCCTCAAAGAAATCAGAATCCCCACCCAAGAGTTCTTGCATGCTCACAGGGAAGATGGGCGCCTCAAACTGCACTTCGTCATGCCCGACAACGAGATTCTAGGTGAGGAAGACGACGACGATGATGATCTATCCGACGAGATTGAAGAACAAGAAGAAGAAATTGAAGAAGAAGAAGAAGATCATCCAGATGCAGATG
Organism: Pyrus x bretschneideri; assembly: GCF_019419815.1. Taxonomy (NCBI): domain Eukaryota; kingdom Viridiplantae; phylum Streptophyta; class Magnoliopsida; order Rosales; family Rosaceae; genus Pyrus; species Pyrus x bretschneideri. The sequence continues at coordinate 131,820 of NW_025999437.1, forward strand.
CTGCTCGTGATTCAATAAATAAAGAAGGAAATGATAAGGCAAAGACAAATAATTAATGAGGTACAAACATGAGGTTGTTTGGTTTAGGTAGGAAAAGTTTCAGTGTTGAATTTGTGGCATGGGATGCCAATAAGGCTTCATTTCAACTTCTGTGATTAATTCCTCCCAATAGGTAAGGAATTGCAAATAATGTTAGATAAAAGAAAGCAAACAAAAATGTATTTGTATTGCTTTGCCTTAGCCTTTGTCATTGTCAGATAATCATGATCTCTCTGTCTGTTCATCTCTTAGCAGTAAATTAGATTCTTCTGTTTCTTGTTACTGTATATTTTGTTTTGCTTTATTTATATATTTTCAACACACGTTGGCCCAAACCCATTTTTTATTCAAATTTTACTGTTTCACTCAATTTGGAGAACATTTTATTCAATCAGAGAACATTGTATATTTGATGGCTCAAGCTGTTAACTACATTGCAATGTTTGGGAATTGAAGGAAAAATCAAGAAGAAAGGATGAACAGAAGGATGAACACATAGATATTAGAGAGAGAGAGAGAGAGAGAGAGAGAGAGAGAGAGAGAGAGAGTTTAGAGAGGGAAATAGGATTTGTATTAACTAATTAAATGAAGATTACACACACAATTTTTATAAGAGAAATCCTAACTACTTTAACCAAATACTAACAACCTTACTAACTATATTAGTAACTATATTTCTAACTGTGTTACATTTGTACCCTTAATACTCCCCCTCAATCTCAACTGGGGTAACCCAGTTTGAGATTGGAAGAACATTTTTGCAATTACTGCTACGAAACTAGAAAACAGAACACAGAGTTGAACAATTTGCAATCTTGCAATCACTTGAAACTTAAAAAGCTGCTTTTGATGGAATCACTTCTCAGTTAGGCATCAGACCCATCAACAAAAATCAACAGATCCACCACTTCTCCTCTTTTAAGTTTTAATTATGTATTCTTCCACAAACCATAAGTCCTTCAATCTCTACCATACATTCAATGCCACAATGCAACATCTGTTTTTCTTCCTATATGTCCACAACATAAAACAGAACACAATTGCAGCAATGTGAGTATAAAATAGCATGTTGAATATTGCAATTTGAGACATCTGCTTGATCATCATAGCTATAATTGTGGACGCAAATTTCTTCCTCCTTGTTCTTGGACAAAATTGCACCTACAAAACAAATTACACCTTAGGTCAAGGCCAATAACCTCACACGCCCACGATGAATGGGGGGTTTTGGCCGAAGAACCTCCGATGCCGAAGTTAGAATTTTGAGGGAAAATTGTTTGGAGAATTTTGAGTATTTAGCAAGAGTGTAGACCTAGGTTTTTAGAGGAAATGAGGTTGAATATATAGTGCATGGCTGGTCCCTTTGGGAGATAAGGTGACCAGCCTTTTGTGTATTTTTTGGGTGTAATTGGTGGTTTAATTGGTCATTAATAGATTAATTAGGTAATAAATCCATTAATTAGCCAATTGACATAATTTAAAAGAAAAGTTTTGGGGGTTACCTTGTGGAGAGGAATTGATGAGGATGGATGAAATAGGTTTAAAAATAAATACCTATTTGGGCACTTTTGACTTGATTGTGGGATGTTTGTCCACTGCTCGCGCGTAGGAATTACGGTGCTCCTTAAGGGTAATTTTGTCCTTTTTGCCCAAAAATCCACGCGTTGCCTCTTGATTATTTTTGGCTCCACAGTAATGATATGGAAAAGCTAGAATATGTCATGTAACAACTTGCCAAAACGCAAAAGAGAAATCTGGAAGGAAGTTCAAAATACTTCCAATGGACCAAAGGACCTGCAACCTGCCAAAGACCCAACGTATAAATTTTCTGCTAGACTTGTACCAAAATTCGATGAATCTTGACCAAACTATGGATGACCTTCCTACTAATATTGTACAAAATACTTCCAATGGGCAGCAACAACCTATAGAAACAGAAGACGGCAATAGCAACAATATCTTCTCCCTTCTCATTTTTGGGTCTTAATTTACCAACCCATAGTTTTCCTTCAAAATATCTTACTGCCTCTAACAGGAGCTTCAATCAAAGAATAGCCTCTTATAAAGTTGTAACACACCTTCACGCCGGTTATAACAATTTCTTGCGGGTTTACCCTTCATGAGTCAACAATCTCATTCAACTTGCCTTCGGCCTTTAATATTTACAAAAACAGAAAATTAACAAACTATAGTGTGGCATCGGCAAGATCGCCCTTTGTGGATTTTACCAAAACACAACTACTCTTAACAGTGGCATCAGCCTTCACAATTTCAACAGCAGAAAATCAACATCTATATATGTAGGATTACCCTTTGTGGGATTTACCTACTCACATCACGGAATTACCCTTCATGGGATTTACCGTTAACAACTTCTTCTACCCTTTATGGGATTTTCCTATTTACATCATGGAATTACCCTTCATGGGATTTACCATTTACGACTTCTTCAAACTTCATCATCTAACTGGACTTACTGTAGATTTATGCTAACAACTGAGTTAGTTAGACTCGACATTATAGGCTGAGATAAGGGAAAATTGCTACACAAACTCCTCAACAGAATTGCAAAAAATCAACGAAGCAGAGAGACAAGAATTGGATACTGCAAAACTTCCTGAGTAATTCAACAATGAACACAAGAATCCAAGAATCCATACCCATTTGCAGAAAGTTCAAACCCAATAAAGAGACTGAGCAGAATTTCAGGAACAATCCAAAGCAACAATCTTAAACCCAAATATACAACAATGTATTCCTAACTTTCACAAATTCTCAGAGAAAACAACTCAATAGTTTCAACAACTCAACAAATTCAACAAATGCTACTCAATATACGTAACAAATTCACCAACTTTCTGACTTCGACCTTCTTCAATTATCAATTTCAATGAATACTATATACTCAAACATTCTTGGCATCAGCCTTGTCAATTCTCAATTAATAAAACTCATAAACTTCAACAATTGACAACTCTATGAACAAGCAACTTCATAAATCTCTTCAACTACCAACATTTCTTGCAATCAGTCTTAATCATATACTCAAAACCCTGAAACAGATCATATAGAATTCATACCAACACTGCATAAAGTTTCATTGACCCATAAAACACAAACACCTTATGTGCAAAATTGAATAAACAAAGAAATGTAACGACCTGATTCCAATAGCACCACCAAAAAAGATTACAGCAAGATCACCAATCCAACAACAGTAACTAGACTCCAACAACTTCAAGAACCATACCCAAATCTAGTGCAAGTTCAGTAAACATTATGGAAGGAAGAAGCATAGAACCATACCAAAATCTGCAAATCCTAATCTTGCCAATGAAGGTGGCCATCAGCATGCAATTGTATATGTCAATGGAAATAAGATCCTCCAAGAAGCTGCCCATAAGGAAAGTCTTGATAGAGCACCCAAGATACCATTGATTCCTCACTCTTCACATGAAAATTCTGAGCTAGGCATTTCATCAAACAACTAGACTTCTTTCTTCATTGTCTCACACAATTAGGATTAAAACTGCAGCAACGAAACCGACAGAGTTGGTGACAGAAATAGGACATTGTTGTCATTTGGGAGGCTCCTAATCGAAGAGAAAGACAATGCCAGAGGCTCTTGCTTGGAAACGAAGGTTCTGATCACGTTTTCGAGCTTGGCGGGTTCGATAAAGGGACTTGAGAAGAAGGTGACGTGAGGTTGTGATTTGATTTCGATAAGCTGGGTCCTAATCTGACGGCGGGCGAGCACGTTCCAAGCCTTCAAGACCTGGTTTTCAAGGGTTGGATCAAAGTAAAGCTCGATGACATTGCCTTGGGATTTAAAATTCGAAGAAAAACAATCGAATTGGATCGAAATCACCACAACCCAGTTTCAGAAACTGAGATGTCTGATTGCCCATAAACGAAAAGTGAAAGATAAGATGAAAACGAAGTGACCAAGAATTGCAAGAACCAAAAGTTCCAAGAAAAAAAATTATAGATTCAAGAAAATATCAGGAAAAAAAAAAAAACCAAGAACTACTCAAGAGAGATTGGGATCGAAACCCAACGCCAAGAAGGAGAAGCTCTCGGTGGTGAAATCTCCTAACTATGTTTCTAACTGTCATACATTTGTACCCTTAATACAAGCACCCTTCCCTCCTATTGACATTTCAATCAAATTGGGTTAAATTGCTCTGTAAATTATTAACACGTGTGAGCATGTCACTACTATATGCCACCATCATACAGATAATGAGTGCTAGTGTATGTGTGAAAGGGGTGTCATTACTTAACATTTTAATCAAACAACTATATTGTGAGTCTCTGAGATGCTGGCTTAGTAAAGATTCTTTTATATGCCTGCTAAGGACTTTACACCTTTGATTGTTGTCTGCTCGAATTTAAAGAGAATAGAGATGAATAAAAACTAATTTTAATAATTCCATTGGTAAAGAGTAAGCGTACAATTCTTTAAATAAAACGTAAAGGACTAGAATCTAATAATAATTCTGATTAAAGATATAAAAAAGAAACGTACACCTGAAATGAAAGGGAAACAATAGAAAAGGCAAGATCAAACCATGTACAGCCAGATAATATCAAAGATATCAATTTGTGGATATGGGCATCGGGCAAGGCTTAAAAATAATTAGCATGCATGATTGAGAAGGATAATCAGTCAAGAAGAACGTCAATTGATAATCATATTACAAGGTAGCATCGGTAATTCAAAAAGATTTTGGCTTAGTCTTTGATCCTAGGAAGCTTTTGGGTCGAGAGTATTAGATGATTAGATGATTAAAAAATCACTCGTCATGAAGTGAGTTGAAGCTCATTTTCTCTTAAAGCATGAATCCTTGAGAAAGATAATCAGTCAGGAAGAATGTGCACTGAAAATCATACTGCAACGTGGCAATAATTCAAAATGAACTTCGCCTAGTCTTGGATTCTAGGAAGCTTTTAGGTTGACAATATTAAATTGGTTGAAAAATCTCTTGTCAATTTGTTGGGTCTAAAATGTGAAGCTCTACTTTACCAAAAAGAGAATGAGAGCCCCTGTTGACACTGAGACGAATGTACGGTTGGTGAAGCTAACAAAGCCACCGCCATAATTTTCATTAGAAGACATATGCACGACGCACTGCAAACCAACTACCTCGCTGAAGAGGATCTAGCGCTGAGCTTTATGGCTCGCTCTAAAACAGCACTTTGATCACCAGAAGATGATGTTCTTGCCTAAAACAAGATAAGACTGGCAGCATTTACACTTACAAGACTTCAAGTTTGTGAATGAATACAACTCTGAAGTATGTCGAATTCGATCACTCCTCAAATTCCGCAAAGAGGACTTGACTGAACATGATTTCCTAGAAAAGACCTATTCTACTTTTCACGCCACCAATATTGTCATGCAAAAACAAAATAGGGCACATAACTTTATGAGGTTATCGAATTTGATATATGTCTTAACATTAGCTGAGAAGAATAGTCATCTCTTGATGAAGAATCATCAAGAAAGGCCCACAAATATCGAGGCCAAAACCAACTCAACAAGCATGGTAGGAACAACAAGGGCTCTATCTCTAAGCCGGCCCCCCAGGGTCAAAAGGGCAGAGACCCATCCAAGGGAGGAAATTCAACCCCGAAACATGATTTCCTAGCTCCCAAAGCCTTAAACTTCAAGAATAAAAGCAAAGACTAAATGATGCTAACTAATTAAGCACACAAATTAAAACCCTCTTTTGACAATTGTAGTAAAGATGCAAGTAGGGATCGTTCTAGACCGGGGATTAGGAGGGATTGCTAAACACTTGGAAACTGACTCAAAAACGTAAAACAAACGTTAAAACACTAAACTAGACTCAAAGAATGCAAAACTAAACAATAAAACACTAAAAACAAATCAAAAGACTCAAGGAATGCAAAACACTTATAAACACAAACTAAGGCACTTTCTAACTAAATTGGATACTAAAGTAAAGGGGGATTGAGGTTTTGACGAAATTAAACTAAATGCACTGATTGTAATTTAAAGGCAGAATATAAATATGAATGTGATGAAAATATGGATGAATGCTAGCTAGAAGGTTCTTCTCCACACATGTTACACTTGCATACAATTTGATTTTCAGTTGGTCTTTCGATAAATTATAAATACTCAACACCCCAGATTAACCGTGAATTGCACTAATTAACCCTCAGTTTTTCCACAAGTTATTAAGTTGGATGATTGCATACGACAACTCAAAACATTCCCTACAAGTTCCCTACATGAATTGCATAATAGAGATACAAGCAAGAATCATTAAGTTCTATGAAAAACATAAGCATTGACGAAGCATTCATTACTATGAATTGCATGAAACTTATGCTAAGAATTCATTCAACGCGATCGTTTTCAAGCGACCTTCACTACTTGTGATTATAAGATTGTAACTATTAGGTGAAACTCCCTCATAATCTAGCATCATATTCATGCATGAAAACTAAGCGTGCACTCTCAATCAACATACACAAATAAGTTATCAATCAAATAGATGAACGAATTGAATTCACCATTCATGAAATTCCAACCAAATGTAATCAAATCATATTGCAAGCATAAACATGGTTTCGAATCACCCCCTAGCTAACTAGGGGGATTTAGCCTCTCATGTTCACAAAAAGAGAATTACAAATGAATTTAAACATAAAGCACAAAGGATTGATTACACCTAGAACGCCCAACGAATCCACGTGAATTGGTGCGCGTCGAAGCTCCTCTTTCCTCTTCTCCTTGATGCGGCAGATTGGGTTTTGGATGATTTTGGGTGAATTTCTGGGTTATAGATAGGTTTAGGGTTGTTTGGTAGTGCGGCAAGGTGGTGGAGTGATGGAGGAAGGGTTGTATGGTGGCTGGAAGTGTGGGGATGGCTGCGGCAAGGTTGGATTGTATGTGGAAAATCGCTGGAATGGAAGGGAGATGTCACGGCTTAGGGGGGGAAATTTTTGTTAGTGGAATGCACGGCTTGGGAATTAGGGAAGAATGGTTGCGGCTGTGATGGACAAAAGGTGAATTAGGGTACAGTTTTTAAGAGAAAAAAATGGGATCAAAGGTGATGGAATGCACGGTTTGGAAGAGTGAATGGAAGAAAAGCTGCTAGAATGGAATGCACGGCTTGATTTATTTTTTTTATATTTTTTTATTAGGGTTCATGGTCAATAATATAAGGGCCACGGTTTATGGGATTTTAGGAGGAAAAATGGAAAAGTCAATGAATGTGAGCGGCTAGGGTGAATTAGGAGAGAATTAGGATGATTGGCCGATTCAATATGAATGAATGCAATATATGGTGCTGCGGCAATGAATGATTTTTTTATGTTTATTAGGGTGAATAATTAGAGTGGTGGGTGATGGTGGCGGCTAGGGAAAGAAATGTGAATGCATGGAATCAATTAGGGTCAATATGCTACGGCTTAGAAAGGAAAAATAGGTGCGGCTTGGGTTTAGGGTTAGGGCTTTTGTTTTTGTGTCCTAAAATGCATACAAGGCCGTCAAAGTGGCTAGAAAATACGGACGTTTAAGTTTAGGAAAGGTTACCAAAACGGGAAACTTAGGGTTAACTTTCCTATATCAAATAGGAAACCTTGTTTGAGTAGGATTCCTCGTTTTGGTAAGAATTCATCGTTGGAGTAGGAATTCGTCGTTTCTTCAAGTCTTCAACTCATTCATTCCTCTTTCGCTCCAAAAGACTCCAATTTGCATCTTCTTGCACACTTTGGCCTTATAATCTGAAAATACACAAAAGTAGCCTTAAACACTAAAATAGCTAAGTAAACACAACATAAATGCACGAGAACAAGCTAATTAAGTCGCATGAATATGCTCCTATCACTAAACCACCCAAGCTTCTACTAAACTTGATCTGTGTTACCGATGTGGTTCAAAGGAACATTGGTCCTTAGCTTGCCAGTCTTCTACTCAAGCTCTTGCCGAGTATCATTTCACGTCATTAAGGTTTGCTCAACTAATTTTGCTTAAGTGGATAGTATCTAGATCGATGAAAGATTATATATATATATTTTTTTTTTAGACATGACCCTATGTTGACCGAAATTCCCCTATGTTGGCCGAATTTCCTTAACTAGTTTGGTTTTGTTTTTTGAACAATTTTGTATGTTTGGATAGTTTGTTGGTGTTTGTTTTTATTGACATGATTTTGGATAATTCGTGAGCTTCGATTTCCGGTCACTTCACCCACATTTTTGTTTTGTGATAATCTCAGTACTACTTACATGGCTACCAATCCTCTCTTTCATGTTCAGACAAATCATATAGAGCTTGATTACCATTTTGTTCATGGACGGGTGAAGTTGGGCACTCACAAAGTCTAGTTTATTCTTTCCATTGATCAACCTGCTGATGTTCTCACTAAAGGACTCTTTCAGCCTCATTTTGATTTTCTACGTTCCAAACTTGTTGCTCCAAGACCGCCAAGTTGGAGGGGGACTATTAGTGTAGGAGAATCCAATTAGGATTTTTATGGGCTATGTTTTGTAAATCCATGTGGGCTTTAGATTACTTGTACTTCAAGTCAATTGACTTGTATATATTTGTATGTTTGTGAGATCAATTAAATCAATACAATATATTTCTACACTAACTCAAACAATTACTTAGATCTCCTTCCTATATGCATCACATGAGAACTTTCCTTTACCTTCCACTCATCCGCCTACAAATCCTCCAATTGTCTATTGGATGCTTGCTTTCAATTGAGAAGCCTCTATTGGCCACTATGTTTGCTACCCACCTTGAGAGTGAGTTGTCGCTCACTCGGATGGAGGTGTGCAAAACCGCTTTACAATTGTTTTGGGTCATTGCGCCACCTCCTTCTACGGTTCTGATGGTGTTCTGTCTTCTTACTTTGTTGGCATCAAAAGTATTACCTTGTTGGTCCTCGGGTGGTGGATACAGTTGCTGGCTTTGGCTGCTTTTATCTTTTGCTGAGCTTTTCAGAGGCAAATTTATGTCTTCATTGTTCATCTTTGTAGTTGTTAAGTAAGGGATTAGATTTGTTTATTTGGGACTTGTTTGCATATGTAGTTTTGTATTTTGGCACTTGTGTTTTGTTGGCTCTGACCGCATATCGATTGACCCGAACGACGAATTGGTGACGTTCATGATGGTTGTGGCGATGGCTACTTACATCTACAAATGAGTCTAATTGGGACATCATGTGCTTTGCATAGGACTATTTTTTTTTCCTCGGCCTACTAGCATCGTCTTGACTGAATGACATCCCTTCTTTCCTTTCTTAAACGAATGGACCCTTTCAATCTTCTACTCTATCGGTAGATGTAAGACCAAGCCAATCTTTTTTTTTATAGGTGCCACTTTTTTTTTCTAAGGGCGTAATCGTAAGAAAGATAAGATGCCAGTCTCTTCCAATATAAGTGTCAGACTTGCTTCCTGATCTATGACCATCCTTATGTGCTAAAAAAAGTAGCTAACTGATGCGAAACTTATGTGACACACAAATTAAACCCTATTTGTGACAATTGTAGTAATGATGTAAGTAGGGATCGTTCTAACCGGGGATTAACTAGGGGTGCTAATCTAATTTGAATTGACTCAAAAACACAAAAACTAAACTTAAAGACTCCTAACAAGACTACTATGACTCAGAACAGCTTTGAAACACTCAAAACTGCCTAAAACAATCGAATTGACTCAAACAGAAACTAGAACTTAGTTTGGACGAATTTGAAAGTGTTTATAACTCCAAATGCTTAAAAACACAAAATAAAACAAATACGAATGACTACGACTCAACAAAATATGGGGGGATTGTGTTTGGATGAGATTAAATTAAATGGACAGATTATAATTAAGGGCAAAATGTAAGTATGAATGTGATGAAAATATGGATGGAATGCTAGCTAGAAGGTTCTTCTCCACACATGTTACACTTGCATACAAGATTGATTTTCAGTTGGTCTTTCGATAAATTATGAAACTCAACACCCCGGGTTAATTAGGTCCGCTTAAACTAACCGTCAAGTTCTCCTTAAGTTAATGAATTGGATGGGTTTGCGCAACGCAATTCACAACATTCTCCAAAAGTCCTTTACGTGAACATCACAATAAAGATACAATCAAAGATCATTAAGCATCACGAAAACTATAAGTGTTGACGAGGCCTTCGTTCCTATGAAAAGCATGAAACTAGTGCCAAGAATTCATTTAACGCGATTGTTTATAAGCAACCTCCACTACTTGTGAATATAAGTTCATAACTATTAGGTGAAACTCACTTATATTCTAGCGTCATATTCATGCATGAAAATTAAGCGTGCACTCTCAATAAACATACATAAATAAGTTATCAATCAAACAGTTAAACAAATTGAATCCACAACTTATGAAATTCCAACCAAAGGTAATCAATTCATATTGCAAGCATAAACATGGTTTCGAATCACCCCCTAGCTAAAGGGGGTTTAGTTCCTCATACGTACAAGACAAAGAGAATTGAAATTAAACATTGAAATCAAAGAAACACCTAAACATTCCAACAACTCAAACTTGAATTGTATGAACGTTTAGGCCCTCTTCTCTTCCTCTTTGTTGCAGCACAAGGTCTAAGGATAGGTTTTGGGGTGGTGTGAAGTGTTTTGGAGGGATGGGGAGTGGTTGGAGTGGCTGCAATGGAGGAGAAAAACTGCAGAAAATGGAAGGGGATGCACGGCATAAAGGTTGTGTTTGTGATGGTGTGTTGTGTGATTGTTTTGTGTGGTGAATTGGAATTGTTTTGTATGAATGCATTGCATGGTTTTATAGGGAGAGAATGGATGGGAGAGCATGTGAATGGTAGCTAGGAGGGAATGATTAAAGAGGGAATGCATGTGGAATGACAACTAGGTTGGTTGGTGGAAAGCTGAAAATGCAAAGGGGAATGCTGGAAATGGCATAGGAGTGCACCGCAAAGATGGTTTGGGTGCATGTGGCTGAAATTGTTTGTTGGGAAAGCATGTGGTTGCAAGCTAGGGTGAATGATGATGAATGCATGTGGATTAAAGAGGGAATATGGAAGTGAATGTGCTGAAATGATAGCATGGGAAAACATGTGGCTGCAATCATGAAGATTGAATGGAATTGGGATGGGAGGCCAAGGCATAGAATGTGTTTGGGTGCATGTGGCTGAAATTGGTAGGTTATGCATGGTTTAGGATGGGTTTTGGGAAGAAAATGGGCTAGGCCCTTTGTTTTATGTCCTAAAGTGCATACAAGGCCTTCAATTTCGTCCAACACTTTGGCTCCAAGCATAAGCTATCCATTCCAAGTCCAATTTTGCTCCAAAATGCTCCAAAATGCATCTTTTTGCTTCCTTAGCCATATGAACCTAAAAACACACGAAAATGGCTTAAACTACTAAAACAACTATGAATTAACAATATAAATGCACGAAAACAAGCTAAGTAAGTCGCCTAAATATGCTCCTATCAAATTCCCCCACACTTAGCTGTTGCAAGTCCTCGAGCAAAACAGAAAAACAAAACAAAACCTAAACCTTCCAACAATGGTCTCAGGGGTTCTTAATGCACATGACATGTTCAAGAACATTACTCACATAGATTTTAATCATCCTTACACTTATGTACATTCTTAATCATAGTCACCACATACTAGTTCACAATTAAGCATTTAAAACCATGTTTTGAATGTAGTAACATGCCTTAGAGAATTTGCTCAATTCCTTACAAGATATGCACTCATTCTTCACTCAGATTTTCTAACTACACACCCTAATCTAGTTACATGTGAGAAGATTGATGTAAACATGAAAACGAACACTCACATATATGTATCACAAAGAAAGCAATTTCTGGAGTTAATAAGCATGTTTAGGTATGATCTCATGAATGGAATGCTACTACTTAGATGCGAGAACCAGTGACACCATATGCTCATACCAAGTTCAAACTCCACAAATTGAAACACATAACACTCAAGATTGAAGTCACGGGTTGTACTGGGGCTTGGGGTGTTTGGATAACAAAGAAAGGCTATGGAAAACAAAGGTTCTTAAAAAATAGTGAGCAAAACACTTGAATCAACTTAGAATTCACTTTTGAATGAAAACTCAACTTTTGAACAAAAAGGGAGAATTTAGACAATTTAGGGCCAGATTTGGTGTTTTGGACCCTTTCTTTCTTTCTTTTCTTTTCTGTTTTTCTTTTTCATACGTTTTTCACAATTTTTTTCTTTTCTTTTGAATCTCAAAACATACATAAACACTTAAGAACAAAACATTCTCTCCCCCACACTCATTTTCTTTCATAATGTAACTCAAAAGGAATTCATTTAAGTCATGCTCACTATCTTTTAAGAACAAGGGTGTGGACTGTCCTAAACTAGGCTAGGTGAGGATAATGTGGGTTAACAAAGAATAAGGGCTAAACAAGGCTCAACGGGGTTAACTTAAACATATAATGAAGTAGGATACACGGCAATCTGGCTTAGGTGGTGGTCACTACACAATTTCTTCTTGAATATGTGTTATGTAAATCAATTAACATGCTTTGAATGAAATGGGTATGAGTTCTAGCATTTGGAACTATATGATGAAACGCCTTCTAAGTAGTAACCAAGCAAAGAATAATGAGATCATGCAACGACTTTAGAAAACGATAACGCACAGATTTTAACTCTCCAAATAACGTTTAGGCTCAAGTCTCACAAGGTTGTAGCGTTTGTTTGAGTTCCTTCCTTCAAGCATGTTACAAAAACGAATTTTTCTTTTATGATTGCATGTGAAGTCATACATTATAACCATAACCAAGCATATACCAAGAGTAAATCAAACTTTTCTCCATGTTTATAACTCTTTTTAACAGTCATGCAATTACAAACCAAATCCTCATCATTGTGTTGGAAGGTACCCTAAGACACAAAAACACAAAAACGACTCAAAACACTCTTTTTAGGCTTTTCAAAACATGTTTTTCAAATTTTTATGTGATTTTCGGAGTTATAAAACAAAAAATACTAAAACACTCTAAAACAACTTAAAAACACCTTAAAACAGCAAGGAACAACGCTTGAAGTTATGGGTGATAAAATCCCACGAATTTGTATCAACAACATTAGTTACCCCCCCCCCCCCCACACACTTAAATCAAACATTGTCCTCAATGTTTTAAGCATAGATTCACACAAAACATAAGTAAACACATAAACAGCAACTAAACATACTAAACATGGCAGAATGTAACTAACAAAGAGAAGAGTTTAGGGACGCAAATCTGGTTATGAAGTGTAAATTCCATCTTCTCTTTGGTGATTGCATTGAGGCTTGATCTTGGTGATTCCACAGGCTTATTCTTGAACTGGGCTGGAGGATTCTTTTGGTCTCCCCCGAAGGTCTATGAGCGGTTTCAGGATTCAGACACATGGCAGGCAAGTACGAGGTGGAGGTGCTGACCTGTTTCTTTGTTCAATCTTTCCAATTCGTATTGAATACGAATTGGAAAGATTGATGTTTCATTGTCACTCGTCTTAGCTGTTCTCCAAGCAGATGTGGTCCCTTCTCTAGCAGTGTATCAACCGTTGAAGATGACTACTCGAGAGCAATACTAGGTAAGCAACCAGGAATAGATTCCAGGCAGTCGGTTCTAGATCGGAAGACTGACTCCAAGTGCCTCTGATTGCTCTCTTTCTCTTTTCCATGCGAGTAATAACAAAGGCAAAGGAAAAGACAGGGAAAGAGCATGATATGAGATACCTTTGCTTTCGCCTTTGATGATATGAGATACTTTTGCTTTTGAAGAAGCAGCGAATGAATCAGCACATATATTTGTTGCGCTTGTCTCCACATGCTTCGATCTACCATTTCCTCCTGCCTCATCTGTACTCCAGGCATCTGGTATCTTCAATGGTTGAATAGGTGTTCTCAAAGGAAGAAGAAAACTGAGCATGTTGAGAGGTTTGGTTGCAACTACATTCTCGGCCGAGAAGAAGAGTCATGCGTTTGTGGATGTATGCCTTGCCATGAATGTTGACATATATAGAATTTTTAATGGCAAGTGGTGGTACTGTTCCTCTTTGATTTCTGAACAAACGCCTCTTCGATTTTTGAGCAAGCGTCTCTTCGATTTCTAAACAAACGCCTCTTCGATTTTTGAGCAAGCGTCTCTTCGATTTCTGAACGGCAAGTAGTAGTGCGGATGCGGCTCTGTCATCCACTCTTGTCGGCAAAAGTGTGTATTGGGATGATGACCTCCACGCATTTTCAACTTTGTCAGAGATCTTTTGACAAAGTTGCACGCGTTATCTGAAAAGCCGAAAAAGTGTTGGCGAACTTTACGCAGGAAAATCCGGCTGTTTGAATCGGTGGTTGTGTCGCCTCTCCTTTTATAATGGTGTCGATCACCTCTAACATGCACACTTTGAAGATTGCCCATTCGTGAAAATCGTCTCCGGCCCTTTGAGATTTTACTACATCCAACCCTTCTCTTTTAACATCTTTGACAATGGCTAACCCTTCTAACATTTGCTTAGATTTGAGTCTCAGCAGTGATCCGAGTGCGCCGCGTCAGGTAAATGTATGGTGCCCTTCTTTCTTATCTTCTAATGGCCCTCTTACAGGTGAAGACTCCATGATGAAGGATACAACAACAGCTACGATAGTAGCTAGGAACCTCCTCACTCCAAAAGATAGTAGGCTGCTTTCAGGACGGTCTGATGAGTTGGCCGTTCAAGAGTCCCTAGCTCTCAGTGTTCAGTGTGCGGGCTCTGTGTCCAACATGGGCCAACGCCTACTTGCTCGATCCCGCCAAGTTGAATCATTGATGGCGGAGGTGGAAATCTTAAGCAAGAGATCAAACAGCTTAAGCACGAGAATAGAAGTTTGCACGTGCTTGCAAATAACTATTCGACAAGCATGAAGAGGAAGCTTGACCAGCTGCAAGAATCTAATGGTCGAATTCAAAGTGACCGTCAAAGGCTTGCGGCTTTCTTCCAGAGGCACCTTTTTCCTGGCTCATCTAGCGTTCCACCAAGTGTTGAGGCCTCGAATGATCCATCTTCGATGTCTCCCGCTCCTGGAGTTTTGCCAAGTAGTGGGGCTTCACGTAAACAACCTTTGTGAAGGCTCCAGCCTATCTTTTTTTTTTTTTTTTTTTTTTTTATCAAACGGCATGGAATTGATCTTTGAATGGAAGGTGATACTTGAAATGATCCGGTAGTGGTTTAAATTCTAGATCAAATGTACCAACGCTTTGCATTTGGGACATTTCCATGAGCTGTGACAAAAGAGAAGCATTATCAAGTGTCATGTTGTGCTTCTCTAGTACCTAAAATCAACAAACAAAACACAAATCAGAAACTAAAACTAAAATACATAACAGAAACGAACAATCCAAGGGATTAGCAACTTTGCTAATCCCCAGCAACGGCGCCAAAATTTGATGCGAAACTTATGTGACACACAAATTAAACCCTATTTGTGACAATTGTAGTAATGATGTAAGTAGGAATCGTTCTAACCGGGGATTAACTAGGGGTGCTAATCTAATTTGAATTGACTCAAAAACACAAAAACTAAACTTAAAGACTCCTAACAAGACTACTATGACTCAGAACAGCTTTGAAACACTCAAAACTGCCTAAAACAATCGAATTGACTCAAACAGAAACTAGAACTTAGTTTGGACGAATTTGAAAGTGTTTATAACTCCAAATGCTTAAAAACACAAAATAAAACAAATACGAATGACTACGACTCAACAAAATATGGGGGGATTGTGTTTGGATGAGATTAAATTAAATGGACAGATTATAATTAAGGGCAAAATGTAAGTATGAATGTGATGAAAATATGGATGGAATGCTAGCTAGAAGGTTCTTCTCCACACATGTTACACTTGCATACAAGATTGATTTTCAGTTGGTCTTTCGATAAATTATGAAACTCAACACCCCGGGTTAATTAGGTCCGCTTAAACTAACCGTCAAGTTCTCCTTAAGTTAATGAATTGGATGGGTTTGCGCAACGCAATTCACAACATTCTCCAAAAGTCCTTTACGTGAACAGCACAATAAATATACAATCAAAGATCATTAAGCATCACGAAAACTATAAGTGTTGACGAGGCCTTCGTTCCTATGAAAAGCATGAAACTAGTGCCAAGAATTCATTTAACGCGATTGTTTATAAGCAACCTCCACTACTTGTGAATATAAGTTCATAACTATTAGGTGAAACTCACTTATATTCTAGCGTCATATTCATGCATGAAAATTAAGCGTGCACTCTCAATAAACATACATAAATAAGTTATCAATCAAACAGTTAAACAAATTGAATCCACAACTTATGAAATTCCAACCAAAGGTAATCAATTCATATTGCAAGCATAAACATGGTTTCGAATCACCCCCTAGCTAAAGGGGGTTTAGTTCCTCATACGTACAAGACAAAGAGAATTGAAATTAAACATTGAAATCAAAGAAACACCTAAACATTCCAACAACTCAAACTTGAATTGTATGAACGTTTAGGCCCTCTTCTCTTCCTCTTTGTTGCGGCACAAGGTCTAAGGATAGGTTTTGGGGTGGTGTGAAGTGTTTTGGAGGGATGGGGAGTGGTTGGAGTGGCTGCAATGGAGGAGAAAAACTGCAGAAAATGGAAGGGGATGCACGGCATAAAGGTTGTGTTTGTGATGGTGTGTTGTGTGATTGTTTTGTGTGGTGAATTGGAATTGTTTTGTATGAATGCATTGCATGGTTTTATAGGGAGAGAATGGATGGGAGAGCATGTGAATGGTAGCTAGGAGGGAATGATTAAAGAGGGAATGCATGTGGAATGACAACTAGGTTGGTTGGTGGAAAGCTGAAAATGCAAAGGGGAATGCTGGAAATGGCATAGGAGTGCACCGCAAAGATGGTTTGGGTGCATGTGGCTGAAATTGTTTGTTGGGAAAGCATGTGGTTGCAAGCTAGGGTGAATGATGATGAATGCATGTGGATTAAAGAGGGAATATAGAAGTGAATGTGCTGAAATGATAGCATGGGAAAACATGTGGCTGCAATCATGAAGATTGAATGGAATTGGGATGGGAGGCCAAGGCATAGAATGTGTTTGGGTGCATGTGGCTGAAATTGGTAGGTTATGCATGGTTTAGGATGGTTTTTGGGAAGAGAATGGGCTAGGCCCTTTGTTTTATGTCCAAAAGTGCATACAAGGCATTCAATTTCGTCCAACACTTTGGCTCCAAGCACAAGCTATCCATTCCAAGTCCAATTTTGCTCCAAAATGCTCCAAAATGCATCTTTTTGCTTCCTTAGCCATATGAACCTAAAAACACACGAAAATGGCTTAAACTACTAAAACAACTATGAATTAACAATATAAATGCACGAAAACAAGCTAAGTAAGTCGCCTAAATATGCTCCTATCACTAACCAAGAATTCGATTTTCCTAGACCCAGCAGTTCTTTCTAGTTTTTGCTCCAACAGTTCGAGCACAGTATATGGGACAAAGAGTGGAAATAGGAGCAAAAGTATACCCCAACGAGATAAGGGCTCTCATTCAAATAAGAGAGTCGTGGAATCTTGTCTCAAAGGTAAGAAGTTGTAGCAGTGATTGAGCTAGTGCTTAATCCCGGGCTAGGTATTTCCTATTCTATTAAGTTAAGGAAGAGGTGCTTACGTCCTTCCCTTCGATCTTGTACTAAAATTAAACAAAAATGGGGCTGCGGAGATTCCTTCGCTGCAATAAGAAATCTATGAAAATTCATAAAACAAATGGAAAACAAAAAGTAAAAATTAATAACATAAAGACTAGTAATAGAACCTTGAGGAGGGGAAATGAAGCCTTTCTCTTGAGCTTAACAGAAGCAAATATGTTCTCATGGCTCTATTTTGTGATCATACCCCAAACCCTTCATCTCTCAAAAGCTTCAGATACTAGGATTAGGCCTCCTGTTAACTTTCTCCTTCTTGTTGAAAGGGAAGATGATCCTTATACGCGTGGAGACCGGTACACCATCAACTCTAGCATCGTTACGTGCCCTCATTTACATCCTTAAAGGATCGTCTATAGCAATTGTACCCTATTTTCATTCGGGAATGAAAGGTTTAGTCGAGGAACTCGGTGAAGTTTACCAATTAACAAGCCTAGGTCCCCTATTAAGTAACCATTATCGACTCACTTCTTGGGGCACTTGGTAAAAAAACCAATCCCACTTGGGGATGGTTAACATCACAATGGATGATGTTGTCTCAATCAAAAATTTCTCACCCATTTGAAATGAAGTATCTGCACTTGAAACTTATCCTCCCCACTTAAAGAACATCTATCAATGGCCTAACCTAACTGCTTAAATTATAGCAGATTCAAAAAACAAACAAAAGAAAGGTTGCATTTATAAGTTATCTTTCTAGGTTTTTCGTCAGAGAAGGGGTAGAATGAGCCTCATACATGCTCTCCTTCTCCACCCCATGCCTGAATACAGGGTGGCCTCACCTTAGAAGGCTACAAAAGAAAATAAGGTGAAGCCCACCTTTCCGGGGCTTTCCTCAGACCTCTATCCGGCCTAAAGATCGTCTCTAGGCTGGAACTCCTGTCTCCTCCCTTAAAGAGTAGACCAATCTACTTCATTCCCTAATCCTCTTGAGGACTTCATTGATTCAGTCTGGCGGACTCGGCAAAGCTTCTGAAAAAAGGAGCTTCTTTGTCCTGTTTTATTTAACTCGGCCAGCTTTCTACTTAGAGTTTCTGGGCTGTACTCCCATTTTTGTTTAGTTAAAATACCTTCTCTAAGAATGCGGTTTCGGCTTTGCTCCTCCATCCAGAAAGGATGTGGGTCAAGTTCCGCCATGGATGTAAGAACTCCCTCCTTTAGCATGATTAAGGTCATAATTTGTTGAACCGGCGGTTGCCATCCCGTCTTTCTTTCTGCCGCAAGGAGAAGCCTTTGATTAATGGCTTCAAATGGACTACTCTCTGGTAAGTCCATTTGAATGGAAAATAGGGGATTAGATGGAGGGAACCTCTGCTAATAATGGAATACATTGATTTGTAGCACTTCTTCTCCTTATTTAGCTTTCAAATGGGAGAGGACTTCCATAGAATGAGCCCTTCGATCTCGATGTTTATCTTACCATCTGACACAGTCCAACTTATCCCTGCTAACCCACAACTAAAGCACCATGACTCTTTGATTCTGAAATGCAGCCGAGGGCTTTCCATCGGAAATGACACTTCACACACCCTAACTCCACGAAGGGATGGATGGAATAGACAAGCACAAACCATTGACCCTAATCTTACCAAGATAGAAAGGTATTCAATCCAGAATGGGCACATAAACTATTCAGGAAGTGAATAAAGCAGAAATATACACATTCATTAGTCTTAGACTTAACCCCAGAGGAGAAAGAACCACATTCGCTTGTCCTAGAGCTAGCCTCAGAGGAAGAAGTTTATGTTAACCATACCACTAGGACAGGAAGGGTCTATCAACCACCTCATTTGCAAGGCTAAGAAGAGCAAGAATCTATTATGCCTTTCGCTCAGTTATGAGCCAGTAATAGAATAGGAATTTGACTGGATTGAGACTCGCGGTGCTTACACCTCTAAAGTCAGCCTCGCTCAACAATTCCTCGAGACCAAAGCAGAAGTTCTTTTTCGATCCTAAGGAGTTAATTACCTATTATAGTTGGTTATTCGAATGAAAGAGAGATTAGGGGAATATACTGACCAAGAAGAGAGAGTCAGACCCTAAATGCTTACGGGACAGAGAGGAAATACGCTAGTGAGATGTGCAGGTGTATAAGCTCTGAGATGTGTAGGTAGAAAAAGAAGAAGTTGTTCCAACTAGTCCTATAATCCTAGGGTAGTAGTCAATTCGATGTAGATAATCCGACCGGCATTAATAGACGAGTACAAATGAATATAGTAGCCCTATACAATAGAAGGCAGTTCCATTAGAAATTATATGTCCAAAGTAACCTACCGGTTACCAAGGCCTATTAGTTTACAAAGTCAACATCGGAGAGTATTCTTAACAGCTGTACTAATGTTGTTCGCCTTGACTTTAGTCATGTAGAGCATTCTCTTTTTGGCTTGGGAGCCTTCTAGGCCTACTGACCCTTATCTAAAAGGGCATATCGAGATCCTTTAGCCCACAAAGCCCTTGACTTTCTTTCTCTGCTTTGCACCATCGTTACACTCACCCTTCGTTACCCAGCATATCACTAACGCACAGCCTCGCCTTTTGATTTGACCTATTTCCCTCTTTCTTTATTTAGGATAGAAAACAGAATGTCACAAGTGAAGCTTCTGGAAAGAGTGAGACTTGGACTCATAACATTGACACAGGGATAATCAATTGCTTGGTTTCCCACAGGCAGAAAAGGACTTGGCCTGGATGTAAGTTGTAAAATGAAAATGGTTGTATCCAAAAAGGCAGCTAAGCTAGCAATTAGAACAAGAAGATCTTCCCGTGGACTCAACAGGATTCACAAACCTGATCAACTATTTACATTAAGTAAAGTTAGAATAGATCCCAGACTTCATAGGGAGATAGCCACCACCACTACTACTACTTTAGAAAGGATCAAATGATGTGCCTTATACCTGTAAAATGGTAGGGAGACCGGAATCGCTTTTGTCAGTCCGGATTTCCTCTTAGCCGGAAGGGTCGAGGCAAGAAGGAGAACGCTATATATACACCTGTTTGTACTTGGGACTAGACATAATAGCTTGAGAAAGGCTTGGGAAAGTACGTTGTGTATTTTATAGCACACAAGATAGGCTTGGCTTAGAGCCTACACCAATCTATATGTTCTATCTGTAATAGTTCGATCTGTCTCCTTGAGATGAGAATTTGTTTTGAAATAGCTAGATTAGATTAGAACTGGCCACCTTGGCTTATTATGTGATTTTTTAGCAGGAACGAGCAGAGCGAGCTGTCTTTGGCATAGGAAAGCCTGTAAACAGGAGTCAAGCTATTCACAAGTAGTGGTTATGACCCGTATATCACATCTAAAGCCAATCCATTTACAAGTGAAATCTTGCCCAACTCCAACTACAAAGAAAGAAAGGGGTGAGGTGCTCATTCTGTATAAATTGGGTCTCTCGGAACCATGGACGGTGAAAAATAGGATAGAATCATAGGTAAGGGATGACATAACTAGGGAGTATGAATGGCAGATCCGTTTTTTTCCCAACATTATGAACTCTTCAACTTGTAGTCCACCAAGAGGCTAAATCCTCTCCTGAGTTCCGTCTGAGCCCAGGTTTGTAAACCAGCCATTCAATGGAAGACTTTGTCTTCTTATTTATGTTCCATATTAGGGTCCTTCACCTTCAACAAGTGTTATTTCTGCCCTTGTCGGCCTAAGGACTACGGCAATCTCGATGAAAGTCGAACCATAAAAACCATTTGAACAAAAGTAGTGGAACAATTTCCCATCCTTTTACCGTTCTGTGGTACTGCTTGTTTGTGAATAAGAGAGAGAAGCATTTCTTTGGGCACCTTTTTCGTACAGAAAATACGAGCGTTGCGCTCAGACCAAATGTACCAAATTGCAGCAGCAAATACCAGTCTAGTAGCTGTGCCCTCAATCTCCTCAACTGACCAAACTTCAGAGATATGTTGAAGATAGTCTGTAGGTTGAGAATGCCCCTGAAGAGAGATTTTTCATTTTTGGGGAACCGATTCTAATTCTCTGTAACAAAGAACACAGTCGCAATTGTAACCAATGTCCAGTTTAGCAAGGAAGTCCTTCGTCTTTAATCACCCTTAGATAGCATGTGCACGCATGCATCGGTCGAGAAGCAGATGTTTTTTCGGCCAGAATAAGGAGGTAGCAAGATAAGTTAAGGCCTTGTAGGCTGACTGGATGGTGAAGAGGCCATTAGACGTAAGGGTCCAGATTCTTTCACCGTTTGAGGGAAAAGAAAGATTTCAAGAATAGTAGAAGACCAAAAATCTGAGACAGTAAGAGCGCATCACCCAAGCTGAGATCAACAATCGCACGCCCCTCATATGTGTCAACTAATCTGACATTTGAAAGCCAGGTATCATACTAGAATTTAGTGATCAATCCTTCACCAATGACATGTAAAATGAATAGCTTTGCTTTGGGGATCAACTTGCATATATTCTTCCACACAGGAGAACAGCCAGTTGGAAGGAAAAAGTCTCATATCAATTTGGATTTGATATATCTAGCTTTGATCCAGTCGACCCATATGGAACTGGGGTTGTAGGCCAGTAGCCAAACTTGCTTGAGAAAGTAGGCTTTATTCCATTGCCTAAGGCTCTAGATGCCCAATTAACCCTATTTTTTTGGTTGATAAATGAATGGTCTCCTAGCTAACTGTATGTATTGACCTGTGATCCTTATGCTTTCTGCTGCCCTTCCTATCTGGTGGAGCAAGACATTGTTCAATTCTTTAATAACATTATCCACTCTAGGGAAAAATACTTTTTCAAAGCCCATAAACCAAAGGACTGCCTTCAAGAAAAGCTAGAGGGATAAGGGGGGAAGCCACTAAATTGAAGGCTTTGCTCGCTCGTTCTAACGTTCGTTTAGTAAACAGTGAGTGGAGTGCATAAGCCCCTTTAGAGATAGGGGCGAGTACTACACAAGCTTGTAAATAAAGTACATAACGAGCCTTGTCTACGAAGCAGAGCGGCCTCATCTTGCTTGCTTATGGCGAAGCTTCTAGCACTAGATAATAGGCATTCTAGTATGGCAGGAATACTACTTTACAGGCCAACCACTACATAGGAGCGCTATTGAAGCTAATCCGTATAAAGGCGAGCAGCCCTTATAGCAATAGCAAACGGCCTACTTATAGCCCTCTTTTTTCCCCTGAAAATACATTTTTTTCGGGTGTCTCAGAGCGCGGTGAACACGGGTTCTGACAATAAATACGGTGTTTCTGGCCCCTGGATCTATGTTGCCCCTGGATCTACAATGTTCTAACAATAAATACGGTCCGTTTCCGATCTTGATTTGGATAGGGTGATTTAGTTTAGATTGAAATCGAAGCTTGGGTCGTGAATGAAAGTAGAAGGCGCCAAAGGCGAGGTAAGAGTGCGAGACGCCGTTTATTTAGTTAGCGAGATGGAAGAATCTAATGGGTTTGTTTCTTCACCTTGTTCTTCCCGTTGATCAAACTAGGCAAAATGTACCAACCGGGAAGACAGGCTCATCGCTTAGCGAGTAGGCTCGGTTTAGCTTAATGAAATGGAGATTTTTCCAACAAGATGGACTCAGTTAGGTCACCTTAAAGTCCTTTTGCTGGAAGTTCGAATGGCTTCTAGTATAGATGTGTCTCGGCTTCGCCTGACACTCAAGATCGTATCAATCCCCTCTCCCTAATGGTATGGTGATAGGAGCATATTCATGCAACTTAATTAGCTTGTTCTCGTGCATTTATGTTGTGTTTATTTAGTTATTTTAGCGTTTAAGGCCACTTTTGTGTATTTTCAGATTATAAGGCCAAAGTGTGCAAGAAGATGCAAATTCGAGTCTTTTGGAGCGAAAGAGGAATGAATGAGTTGAAGACTTGAAGAAACGACGAATTCCTACTCCAACGATGAATTCCTACCAAAACGAGGAATCCTACTCAAACAAGGATTCCTACTTGAAGTAGGAAAGTTAACCCTAAGTTTCCCGTTTTGGTAACCTTTCCTAATCTTAAACGTCCGTATTTTCTAGCCACTTTGAAGTCCTTGTAGGCGCTTTAGGACACAAAACGAAGGCCCTAGCCCAATTTCCAACCTATGCCGTGCAAGGGGGGGTAGTTTTGTCTCATTTCATGCATTAAACCCTAAACTCTAATCACCCTAATTACATGCAGCCGCACCCTATTCACCTCTCATTAATTCTTTCAATTTTCAGCCACAAAATCCATATTAGCCGCAAGTCCCCATCCATTCACCCTAAGCCTTCTAACTTCTAATCTGGGCCGTACCTTTTATTTTTAACCCTAGCTTCTCTTTCATTTTTTTATTCTTCTCATAAGCCGCACCATATACCTCTCATTCTAATTTTTTATTCAGCCATACACCCTAATTCATTCTTCCATCCGCAGCCACCATTTCCTATAATTTTTTACTCCAAGCCGTAGCCTTGCCCCTCCATTCACCATCCATTCCAGCATCACCTTCTCTGCCGCAGCACCATATCCCATATATTTTTCAGCCACAAATAATTCCTAACAGCCGCAATTTTCCCACCTTGGCAGTGCAGCCACCATCCAAAACAGCCGCACCTTTCCTCCACCCTTCCAGCCACCATACCATCCTTCCTCCATAAATCCATCCCTAAACCCGCAAATCATCCACCAACACCATTTAACCTCACTGCCGCAGCAAGAAGAAAGGAGAAAGAGGAGCTTGGACGCACCGAAATTCACGTGGATTCGTTGGGCGTTCTAGGTGTAATCAATCCTTTGTGCTTTATGTTTAAATTCAATTGTATTTTTCTTTTTGTGAACATGAGAGGCTAAACCCCTATTTAGCTAGGGGGTGATTCAAAACCATGTTTATGCTTGCAATATGAATTGATTACTTTTGGTTGGAATTTCATGAATGGTGAATTCAATTTGTTTAACTGCTTGATCGATAACTTATTTATGTATGTTGATTGAGAGTGCACGCTTAATTTTCATGCATGAATATGACGCTAGAATATAAGTGAATTTCACCTAATAGTTATGAACTTATATTCACAAGTAGTGGAGGTTGCTTATAAACAATCGCGTTAAATAAATTCTTGGCATAAGTTTCATGCAATCATAGTAACGAATGCCTCGTCAACACTTATAGTTTTCATGATGCTTAATGATTCTTGCTTGTATCTCTATTATGCAATTCATGTAGGGAACTTGTGGGGAATGCTTTGGGTTGTCGCATGCAATCATCCAATTCATTAACTTAAGGAAAACTTGACGGTTAATTTAAGCGGACCTAATTAACCCGGGGTGTTGAGTTTCATAATTCATCGAAAGACCAACTGAAAATCAAAGTGTATGCAAGTGTGACATGTGTGGAGAAGAACCTTCTAGCTAGCATTCATCCATATTTTCATCACATTCATATTTACATTCTGCCTTTAAATTACAATTTGTGTATTTAGTTTAATTGCGTCCAAACCTCAATCCCCTTTACTTTAGTGTCTAATTTAGTTAGGAAGTGTCTTAGTTTGTGTTTATAATTGTTTTGTATTCTTTGAGTCTTTTGATTTGTTTTAGTGTTTATTTGTTTAGTTTTGCATTCTTTGAGTCTAGTTTAGTGTTTTTAACGTTTGTTTTACGTTTTTGAGTCAGTTTCCAAGTGATTTAGTAATCCCTCCTAATCCCCGGTCTAGAACGATCCCTACTTGCATCTTTACTACAATTGTCAAAAGAGGGTTTTAATTTGTGTGCTTAATTAGTTTGCATCAAATTTTTGGCGCCGTTGCCGGGGATTAGCAACTTTGCTAATCCCTTGGATTGTTACTTTCTGTTTAATTTAGTTTTTGTTAAGAATTCTGACCTTGTTTTGTTTTCCTTGTTTTAGGTACTAGTGCATGACTCGGAGTTCTCAACCGATTTGTGAGCATATCTCGGATTTTGACAGCGATTTTGAGAGGACTTTGAGACGGAAGAGGAAGCCACACGAACCAAGTCCACAACGTCCGGAATCTGACCTCGAGGAACAAGTCCTAGAGGAGGAGGAGGAACCCACGGCAGGGATTTTTGAGGAACCACAAGTCATGGTCGTGGATACCCGAACACTCAAGGAGCTTTCAGCCTCGGGATTGGATAATGCAGCACCCTTGTGTATCCAATACCCCACCTGCCGAAGGGAAGACCGACGAGTTCGAGTTGAAGTCCAGTTTGCTCCACCATATTCCGAAGTACCATGGGTTGTCTATGGAGGATCCAAACAAGCACTTGAAGGAATTTGAGGTGGTGTGTTCAAGCATGACTCCCGTCAACGTCGACGGAAGCATATTGAAGATGAAGGTTTTCCCATTTTCTTTGATGGACAAAGCCAAGGATTGGTTGTACGACTTAGCTCCCGGAACTGCCACATCTTGGGAGAGCATGAAGAGGGCTTTTCTGGAGAAGTTTTTCCCAACTTCTCGAATCATCCTTTTGCGTAAAAGGATAAGTGGGATTCAACAAGAAGAAGGTGAGTCATTTCCTATGTATTATGAACGTTTTAAATCTCTTGTTGCTTCGTGTCCACAGCACCAGATGAAGGAGGAGTTGCTTCTACAATACTTCTACGAGGGGCTCCTACCTATCGAACGTCAAATGCTCGATGCCTCAGCGGGTGGAGCATTAGTGGACAAGACACCGAGGGATGCTAAGGTTTTGATCGCTAACAGAGCGTTGAACGCTCAACAGTACGAAGGAGTAGGTCAAAGAGGACCCTCACGACAGCAAGTACATGAGGTCAGTTCCACACCCGACATTCATTCACAATTAGCTAATCTTACTTCCATTGTGTCTCAGATGGCCGAAGGAATGAGGGTGCAAGGACCAATTATGTGAGGAGTGTGTTCTATCCAAGGACATGCTTCTGAGAAGTGCCCGCAACTCATTGAAAATGGTGGATGGGAAAGCGCCAACGCAATTGGATTTCAAGGCCAAAACCAACCGAGGAACGATCCGTATTCTAACACTTATAATCCAGGTTGGAGAGACCACCCAAACTTCAAATGGAGGGAGCCCCAACAACCACCACAACAAGGAGGCTTTAGGCAACAACCCCCGGGCTTCTTCACCAAACCATTCACACCCACACAAGCACCTCCACAATCTGCCCAAACAAGTTCAGGTAACACTTTAGATAATGATACACTTCTTAAGTTACTAACGAATTTGTCTCAGGGGCAAGAAAATCAAGCCAAAGCCATGCAAAACCAAGATAAGAGGGTGGAGCAATTGGAGAGACAAATTGGGCAGATTGCAGATTTTGTGGGGAAGTTTCGTGAGGAAGGCCAACTCCCAAGCTCAACCATTCCAAACCCAAAGGGAGGGTTCGAAACGGCCAACGCAATTACCTTGAGAAGTGGCAAGGAAGTTGGCATTACATCCAAACCATCACCATCAAGCCCCGAAGAAGAGGAAAAACTGAGAATCGAAGAGGAGGAGATAGGCCAAACCACGGCAAAGGTGGAAACACCTTTGCCGCAAGCTTCAAATGACTCCAAATTGTCTAATTCGGCCAAAAAGGGTAAGAATGTGTCAAATTCGGTTCCGACTAATGTTTTTCCTTTCAATGTGCCTTTTCCTAGTAGGTTCATGCAAACAAAGAAGGAGGAGCAGGAAAAAGACATTCTGGAGACGTTTCGGAAAGTCCAAGTAAACATTCCTTTACTTGATGCCATTAAGCAAGTGCCCAGGTATGCAAAGTTTTTAAAAGAGTTATGCACGACTAGGAAAAGAATTTCAAACAAAGAAGTTGTGAAAGTGAGTGAAAATGTATCAGCGGTTTTGCAACGAAAGTTGCCTCCAAAATGTAAGGATCCAGGGAGCTTTACTATCCCATGCACAATTGGAAACACGAGATTTAAACAATGCATGTTAGATTTAGGTGCTTCTATTAATGTCATGCCATATTCCATTTATGCATCTATGAACCTTGGTGAGTTAAAACAAGATGGTGTTATAATTCAATTGGCCGATCGTTCTAATGTTTATCCCAAGGGAGTCCTTGAGGATGTTTTAGTGCAGGTCAATCATCTCATCTTTCCTGCAGATTTTTATGTCTTAGAAATGGAGGATTCGAGCGATGCTCCATCATTGCCACTCTTGCTAGGCCGTCCGTTCATGAAAACAGCTCAAACAAAGATCGATGTGGCCAAGGGAGCACTAACAATGGAGTTTGGTGGTGATATAATTAAATTTAATGTTTATGACTCTATTAAGAATCCTAACGATAGCCATTCTTGCTTTGTCATAGATGTGCATAAGGACATGGGGCCGAAAGGATCCATACCTATCAAGAAGAATGTATCCGGAACCACCGCTGGAGAAGAACTTGGAGTGATTGGTCTACAACCACCCAATATGGCCGAAAGTAGCCATAGAAACATTGTTGATAGGGCTGCCACTTTTGAGCCCTCACCACACTATGTTTGTAAGTCTTCAATTCCAATCTTAATTCCTATTTCAACTAATAGGTTGTTACCTTCGTTGGTGCAGGAGCCCAATCGATATAAAGGTGGTGGGAGCAGTTACATGGATTGTCAGAACCGAAACACCACCATTAGGGATGATCATTATCCCCGCCCATTCAGTGAGCCATACTACGAGAAATTTCAAGGAGTATACCGTGGAGGACATACCCCTCCATGCCGTGAGCCAGAGTGAAGATTAAAAGAAAGTTTCGTCCGGTTGGAAGACGTTAAAGCAAGCGCTTTGTGGGAGGCAACCCATGCATTCAACAAGGAGAAGATGGAATTTACACTCCATAACCAGATTTGCGTCCCTAACCTCTTCTCTTTGTTATTTACATTCTGCCATGTTTTTGTGTTTACTTTTATTTGGTGTGATTTTAAGCTTGAAACATTGAGGACAATGTTTAGTTTAAGTGTGGGGGGGTAACATTCTGTTTTGAGATATTTTTGCATGAAATTCGTAGGGTATTATCACCTAACATGTCTAAACTTGTTTCCCACTGTTTTTAAGTGTTTTTAAGCTATTTTAGAGTGTTTTAGAGTGTGTTGACTTAAAAATCCGAAAATACCATAAAAATTTGAAAAATTGTTTTGAAAAACCCAAAAAGAGTTGTTTTTGTGTGTTTGTTTGTGTCGTAGGTCACCTTCCAACGCAATGATGAGGATTTGGTTTTTAATTGCATGATGGTTAAAGAAAGTTACAAACATGGATGGACGTTTGATATACTCTTTGGTTTATGCTTGGTTGTAGTTATAGTTTACGAATTCACATGTAATCACAAAGAAAAAATTAGTTTTTGTAGCATGCTTGAAGGAAGGAACTTAAACAAACGCTACATCCTGGTGAGACTTGAGCCTAAACGTTATTTGGAGAGTTAAAATCTGTGCATTATTGTTTTCTGAAGTCGTTACATGATCTCATTATTCTTTGCTTGGTTACTATTTAGAAGGCGTTTCATCACTTAGTTCCAAATGCTAGAACTCATGCCCATTTCATTCAAAGCATGTCATTGATTTGCATAACACATATTCAAGATGAAGTTGTGTAGTGACCACCATCAAAGCCAAACAGCCATGTGCCCTTCACTCATTTTGTGTTTAAGTTAACCCCATTGAGCCGTGTTAGCCCATGTTCTTTGTTAACCCACATTATCCTCACCTAGCCTAGATTAGGACCATCCGTACCCTTGTTCTTGAAGCATAGTAAGCATGAATGAATTCCTTTTGATTAATGTGTTGCAGAAAATAAGTGTGGGGGAAGGATTATTGATGTGAGTTATGTGCCATAGGCACCGGCTAGAAAAAAAAAAAAAAAAAAAAAAAAAAATGAAAAAAAAAAAAGAGTTGAAAATAGTTGAAAAGTATTGTTTGTTGAAGTAAGGGCCCAAAACTATGAATTAGGCCCTAAGAGTTGTTTGAATCTTCCCTACTTGTCTAAAAGTTGATTTCCGCATTCTAAGTGAATTCTAATCATTACTTTGCTACTATTGCTTAAAGAACTTTTGTTTATCCCTATCTTTCCTTGTTAGCCAATAACCCAAGCCCCGTTACAACCCTTGACTTCTATCTTGAGTGTTGTGCATTTCAATTGTGGAGTTTGAATTTGGTATGAGCATATGGTGTCACTGTTTCTCGCATCTAAGTAGTAGCATTCCATTCATGAGATCATATCTTAGCATGTTTAATTACTCCAGAAATTGCGTTCTTTGTTATAACATATGTGAGTACTAGTCTTTCATGTTTACATCAATCTTCTCACATATAACTAGTGTAGGGCGTGTAGTCAAAAAATCTGAGTGAAAATTGAGTGCATAACTAGTGAGGAATTGAGGGAATTCTCTAAGGCATGTTACTATATTCAAAATGTGTTTTAATTGATTAAATGCGAACTAGTGAATGGTGACTATGATTAAGTATGTGCTCGAGGGGAAGGAAGACTAAAAGCTATGTGAGTAATGATCTTTGACATGTCATGTTTCATTGGAAATCCCTGAGGCAATCGTTGGAAGGTTTAGGTTATGTTTTGTTTGTTTTGTTTCGTCTTGTTTACTTTAGTTGTTTTGTTTTGCTCGAGGACTAGCAAAAGTTAAGTGTGGGGGAATTTGATAGGAGCATATTCATGCGACTTAATTAGCTTGTTCTCGTGCATTTATGTTGTGTTTATTTAGTTATTTTAGCGTTTAAGGCCACTTTTGTGTATTTTCAGATTATAAGGCCAAAGTGTGCAAGAAGATGCAAATTCGAGTCTTTTGGAGCGAAAGAGGAATGAATGAGTTGAAGACTTGAAGAAACGACGAATTCCTACTCCAACGATGAATTCCTACCAAAACGAGGAATCCTACTCAAACAAGGATTCCTACTTGAAGTAGGAAAGTTAACCCTAAGTTTCCCGTTTTGGTAACCTTTCCTAATCTTAAACGTCCGTATTTTCTAGCCACTTTGAAGTCCTTGTAGGCGCTTTAGGACACAAAACGAAGGCCCTAGCCCAATTTCCAACCTATGCCGTGCAAGGGGGGGTAGTTTTGTCTCATTTCATGCATTAAACCCTAAACTCTAATCACCCTAATTACATGCAGCCGCACCCTATTCACCTCTCATTAATTCTTTCAATTTTCAGCCACAAAATCCATATTAGCCGCAAGTCCCCATCCATTCACCCTAAGCCTTCTAACTTCTAATCTGGGCCGTACCTTTTATTTTTAACCCTAGCTTCTCTTTCATTTTTTTATTCTTCTCATAAGCCGCACCATATACCTCTCATTCTAATTTTTTATTCAGCCATACACCCTAATTCATTCTTCCATCCGCAGCCACCATTTCCTATAATTTTTTACTCCAAGCCGTAGCCTTGCCCCTCCATTCACCATCCATTCCAGCATCACCTTCTCTGTCGCAGCACCATATCCCATATATTTTTCAGCCACAAATAATTCCTAACAGCCGCAATTTTCCCACCTTGGCAGTGCAGCCACCATCCAAAACAGCCGCACCTTTCCTCCACCCTTCCAGCCACCATACCATCCTTCCTCCATAAATCCATCCCTAAACCCGCAAATCATCCACCAACACCATTTAACCTCACTGCCGCAGCAAGAAGAAAGGAGAAAGAGGAGCTTGGACGCGCCGAAATTCACGTGGATTCGTTGGGCGTTCTAGGTGTAATCAATCCTTTGTGCTTTATGTTTAAATTCAATTGTATTTTTCTTTTTGTGAACATGAGAGGCTAAACCCCTATTTAGCTAGGGGGTGATTCAAAACCATGTTTATGCTTGCAATATGAATTGATTACTTTTGGTTGGAATTTCATGAATGGTGAATTCAATTTGTTTAACTGCTTGATCGATAACTTATTTATGTATGTTGATTGAGAGTGCACGCTTAATTTTCATGCATGAATATGACGCTAGAATATAAGTGAATTTCACCTAATATTTATGAACTTATATTCACAAGTAGTGGAGGTTGCTTATAAACAATCGCGTTAAATAAATTCTTGGCATAAGTTTCATGCAATCATAGTAACGAATGCCTCGTCAACACTTATAGTTTTCATGATGCTTAATGATTCTTGCTTGTATCTCTATTATGCAATTCATGTAGGGAACTTGTGGGGAATGCTTTGGGTTGTCGCATGCAATCATCCAATTCATTAACTTAAGGAAAACTTGACGGTTAATTTAAGCGGACCTAATTAACCCGGGGTGTTGAGTTTCATAATTCATCGAAAGACCAACTGAAAATCAAATTGTATGCAAGTGTGACATGTGTGGAGAAGAACCTTCTTGCTAGCATTCATCCATATTTTCATCACATTCATATTTACATTCTGCCTTTAAATTACAATTTGTGTATTTAGTTTAATTGCGTCCAAACCTCAATCCCCTTTACTTTAGTGTCTAATTTAGTTAGGAAGTGTCTTAGTTTGTGTTTATAATTGTTTTGTATTCTTTGAGTCTTTTGATTTGTTTTAGTGTTTATTTGTTTAGTTTTGCATTCTTTGAGTCTAGTTTAGTGTTTTTAACGTTTGTTTTACGTTTTTGAGTCAGTTTCCAAGTGATTTAGTAATCCCTCCTAATCCCCGGTCTAGAACGATCCCTACTTGCATCTTTACTACAATTGTCAAAAGAGGGTTTTAATTTGTGTGCTCAATTAGTTTGCATCATATGGTTGAGCAATCTCCCGCTGGTTAAGTGCGAAACCCTCCGCTTGTAGAGATCGAAGGCAGGATTATGAACTGTTTTCCAAGCTTTGGGTTAGGATTGTTCTCTGGAGACCATAGTGGGAATTCCTTAACAACAACATTTTGTGTAAACATGAGGTTACAAAGTAAACGAAGTGAGGTGGAAGTGAAGTGAAGTGAAGTGGGCAATCTTTGCCACTGTTGACTTGAACCAGAGTCCAGATATGGAGGGTTGGCTTAACAGCAAACCCTGTTTCGAAAACAAAAGCCAAACAGGGGCATCCTACCTTTCGTCGCCCTTACAGACCAGTTGGAATGGCTTCTTCTCTTTCTACCTACACATCTCAAAACTCATACACCTGCACATCTTACTAGCATATCTCCTCTCTGTCACGTAAGCATTTAGGGTCTGACTCTCTCTTCTCAATTAGTATATTCCCCTAATCTCTCTATCATTAGAATAGCCAACTATAATAAGTAATTAACTCCTTGGGATCGAAAGAAAACTTTTGCTTTGGTCTCGAGGAATTGTTGAGCGAGGCTGACTTTAGAGGTGTAAGCACCGCGAATCTCAATCCAGTCAAATTCATGTTCTATTACTGGTTCATAACTGAGTGAAAGGCATGATAGATTCTTGCTTTTCTTAGCCTTACAATCCGGGCATCCAATAACACTAAGTACCTCGAGTAAAAAAAGACTTTCGCTAGGACCAGAAGTAGCTAAACCATAGGATTAAGTCACTGAAGCCGAGCTTTCTTTTTCATGAGTGGTTTAAGTTTAATATAAATATGTTGTTATAGCCGTTTCAAACCTATACTAATAATAGCCAGCCAACAGGGGCATCTTCCGTGGGGTTGCCGGAATGTTGGAAACTCTTTTTCAATTATATGTTCTGCAGAGTGAGTAAAGCCCTCAAGCGGTGGGAACCAAGGAAATAATTGTGTCATTGAGAGTCTTCGGAAGAGAAACAGCTCAAAACCAGCTTGATAATGTCCTCCTTACAACTATTCCAACAGTTATGGAAGAAAATAACAAGGTACCCATCAGGCCCTGGGCTTTGAGTGGGCCAATAGAGAATAGAGCATCTTTAATTTCTTCTTCAAACACATTCCTACCTCAGATCAACAGGCTCAATGACAAGAAATAATCTAGGTAAATCCATAACCATGGAATCAGAATTAAGCTCAAGAAAAAGGTAAAGTATTCCACAACTAAGTTATTGATAGCCTCCTTATCATTAACCCAAATTCCATCACTAGTCTTCAACCTTTCAATCTTGTTTCTTCTTCTCCTTAAAAGAGTGGAAATGTGAAAGAACTTTGTATTTATGTCCCCACCTTGTAACCAAGGACTTCTGTTTCCAAAACAAGTTCTCATGATCCAGAAAAATTTCATACTCCTTCTGATAATTATGCTCTAGTTGAATTAAGAAAGGAGAATATCTTCTACAAATAGCCATCCCTTGCATTTTGGCCAAAATCATCTTCTTTCTATGGACAAAAAACTCATTTATTCTATTCATACAGCTTCCCAGAAAAATTACTCAACTTGGACACAATGTCCAAGTCAAAATCATTTCACTCCTCATCAACAACCTGCTTATAATTATCATGCTTGGGAACCATACTTTTACACAGTTCACATCTCACTCACGGTCGAGCTACTTCATCACTCGGAAGTTTTGCTTCACTGATTCTTTATTTTGTTCATAAGGTCTTCCCGCGGACCCTTAGCCCGATACGTCTGGCTTCCCCTGACCCTTTGTGTGCCTTATCACCCAAGGTGTTGTGAAACAAAAGACGTGGTGTTAGAGATCCAAAACCAACCACGCCACACTACTGCGTAGTCTCTTCTTGTCATAGTCAAGTGCCTTTTCTTCGTAACCGTCTCAGTCGAGCTATTAAATTACTTCACAGCTTCTCCTGCCATGGTAGTCAGTAAAGGGCTAATAACTTGAGTTAGAAGTAGGAGACGGTTAGAGTTATCTTATATAGGCCATTTACGCTTAATGAGTTAGAAAATGATGCAAATGGCCAGGTATCGAGCAGAGTTGGATGTGAACCCCTCCCATGAGAAAGAAGCCTAGCAGCCCTGATACGCTGAAACCTCTTATTCTGGTCCTTAGGCTAACTACGACTAGTCAGGAATTTCATAAGAGAAGAAAATGTTTCTTTTCAGTACGTCCGGTTCACCATGTTCTACCACTGCAGAGCCCAGTTGCCATTCTCCCTTTACTAAAGTAGTCCAAGGGACATGATCCCAAGCTTTTGAAATGCGGATTTGGTCTATCTTTAAGAAGCGGTGGTCATACTTTTTTGTATGGCTCCCCATGGGGTGTTGCGAAAACCCCAGTCCTTAATATACCTTCACTAGAAACCCTCAAATTCATTTCTGGGGGATGTTGTCATCATGACCGCTGAGGTTGTGGTGGTGGAAGCTGATTTACTTAACTGTGAACATGCAAGAGTTATTTCGATCGCTTCTTAAGATAAAGCCAAAGCTGCGATGCCTTTCCTCTTTGTAGCAACAGTGTCCAGTCTTTTCTATCTTTTTTGTCTAAAACTTGGCTCCATGGATTTTTTTCAGTCCCTACTTTCGAAAATGGGGTTCTCTCTTGGGAGAAAAGTCCTGTTGAGTAGGGGCTTAGCCCGTGAAGGATGGCTCCTTTTGGTTTTTTTTTTCTAGCCGCTTTTGGGATCTTTGACGGAACGATAATGAATATGACGGGAAGAAATGAGACAGTTAACCAAGGGCAACACATGGGTGATGTTGGCCCCTCTTCAATACAAAATTTTGAATCAGACTCGGGAAGTTGGTGAAAGTACCTCACTTTTTCACCAAAGATAGAAGTAAATCAGACTCCTGAGCGTCAAGCTCCACCGCTGCCCATCGAATCAGGGACTGTGCCGCCCGCTAATGCAGTCGCTTTCTCTAAAGCTGGGCCTTCCCAAATAGCCCCACCGGCCACCTCTTTAACCTCATCAAACTCATCCACGTGGATTGAAATATGGCTTTATCCAGAGGTGGCCCCAAATAAAGAAGGGCAACCGCAAGATCGAATTGACACTCGGGAATAAAGAAGCCGAAATCCTCATTTCCAAAAAAAAGAGTTTTAGATTGTCCTAAGCAACCTGTGGTCACCTCAAATCCTTGTAATAGTTGGAGATATTCTTTGCTTGATAGCTGAGATCTCACCAAACATAACCTATTTAGTTATAGCATCGGAAGAGCAAGGAAGACTTAAAATATGATGAAAGATATATTCAAAGAGAATAGAGCACTCTTGTTAGCCGAAGGAGTAGAAAGCGCCAACGACGGTTGATTGCTATGCAGGCGGCCCTTGAGACAAGAAAGAATGATTCGAATCAGGGAATCGGCACGACTCGAACCCTAATTCTTCATAAGATGCCTTTGGCCCGAGCCCAAACATGGATTAAGGCTATCCGACCTCACAAAGATTGCTTCATTTTCACAAATATAGATTCTCGAGGAGGCTATGGAAGATCCAGATAGCTTCGTATTGCCTGAATCTGAGCCGGGGTGGGTGATGCAATTGTTCTTGATTGGCCGTGTATGTATGCCACTTTGTGGTCCCTCTTTATTCTGGCTGAGCGGCGGTTATCTGGGGGCTCTGGGCTTCCCCTAATAGCCTGTGGTCTGTTGGCTCCTCTTAGTCCCTCAAGTAACTTTCGTACCTTGTAGCGGTTTCTTCTAAGGCTGTTTTGCCAACACCA
This sequence comes from Pyrus x bretschneideri, assembly GCF_019419815.1. Classification (NCBI taxonomy): domain Eukaryota; kingdom Viridiplantae; phylum Streptophyta; class Magnoliopsida; order Rosales; family Rosaceae; genus Pyrus; species Pyrus x bretschneideri. The sequence continues at coordinate 167,945 of NW_025999437.1, forward strand.
CCAATTGAAAGAGAGTCAGCCAGAGATGATGATTACTTGGCTAAGGTTCTGAAAGAAAGACCATTGCCCTCTAGTTATTAGCCTTGTTTCTAACAAAATTCCTGATGAAAACAGCTCTTCACCTATTTGTATTTCTACAATCATGCTTACCAATATACAACTGACTGAACAGTACAGGCATGACAGCTTTGCTTAAGACCGAAATGTTACCCCCACTCAAACTCAAGAACTAAACTCAAGTCATTGATCATTTCCGCTTATGCTTGCTTCTGTTGCCTATCTAAAAGAAGAAAAGATGCACGAGCCACTCTTTCTCTTATATACGCTAAGTAGCTTGAAGAGGGAAGAAGAAGTAGAGCGAATGCTCGTTCTGTTGGAATTCTCGATCTGATCTTGAAAGAGGGGAAGGGAGATCGATCTCAATCTCTCGAATCCTTCTCTCTTTCACAACGCTATCTGTCCAAGGGGAAAAGGCTTGCAAACAGTGCAAAGGGTACCGAGCAATCTCGCAAGCTTTAGTTTTCCAGTTCAAAATCCGATGTGAGGAAAAGAATCCTAGGTCAAAGCAGTAGCACAGTGCGAGCCCATGTTCTCAGTGCTTAGTGTGAAATGACTTAGTCAAGAGATCATAGGATACCGGCAAAGGAAACATGTGGATACTAGTTTTATTTCGATTCGGAAAAGAAGATGGATAATCTCAATAGTCAAGGTTGGTTTGAAAGAAAAAAAAAATCAAGGTACGAAGCGAAAGCGTTTGCTAACATGGTTATTAGTTCAAGAATCCGCTGTGAATGCTAAGCAGAGGCAGTTCTTTCCAGATCCAGGAAACACAGACTTTATTTCAAGAGTTCTAGTCGTGTCTTTCCACTCTAACAAAGTAGTCCGAGGTTATGAAATAAAACGTAGGTTTTCTATACAAATGGTGCCCATTCGGCCAATGTTGAGTGTCAGTTGAAGCTACCTTTAATTCTTGCCCCCGTATCAATGTGACCAGGGAATCGATGGCACGTACCGTTGTTAGTTACCAAGTGATGATCTTAAAGCCCAATCCGCAACCTAATCACTTCGGCTTGTTCCTTCCTCGGTGGATTTCCAAGAGATTCCACTACCGTAGGCTATACCTAATCTTATTTATTGATCATCTTATGATCTCCATTGTTCTAATTTCCCTGCCAGGAAATGGAGAGCTTGCTAAAAAGCTCCTCGCAACGAGATGGGATGGGTGTTTGTCTTCGTGCTCATAATTAAAGAATCTCATTTCTCTTTTAGTTGATCGACTTCTAATCGAACCTAGGTTCTGAAAGAAAGGCACTGAAAGTGTGCGCGTGCCTCAAAAGCTTTATCCCCGTAGCCACCATTTTACTGGATAAACGTCTTTGCTTCATAACTTTCTTGATGATGGTGGGCAAATAAAGTCTTCACTTCGTTCAGAACCTGCCCTTCTTTCATCATTGCTTCTCAACCTTACATCTTCCAACTTCAATTCGAAATCCTAGAAAACAAGCTCTTGTCAAGTGAGCGACATCAGCTTACGAACCAGATGATAGATGATGCAATCAACCATACAATATAGTAAATGAAAATAAGGGTTTCGGGGTACAATGTTGAAAGGATACGTACCCAGCTCCCGCAAAAGTGCAGAGCTTTACTAGGAATGAATCGAAATTCGAGACAGTTAGAAGGGTTGGAGGTCTGGGTCAAGGTGGAGGCTCAATTACACGAGAATCCCCGCGAGCCTTGGAACTAGCCCGATATTCTTGTGCAATAAGGGAAGCTTGGATGACAGACCATTTCAAAAAAGCTATGAAAACCCAAGGGTGGGTTCTCAGTCCAATTGGGCAGATGTGGACGAGCTAAAAGGCCACACCTTCCTCCAACGGTCATGCTCCCATATACAACCAGTTGTGCTTATACAGTGAAATCTTGTTTTTTTTATCAATAAACAAGGTAGCGGGTAGCCAACCCACCCGGGGGACTGCCGAGCCACAAAATCCTGCAAATTCTCTAAAAATATCTCTGTTTTCTTTGTTTAGGGCTCTCCATAAGCTAATAATGAATGCCGAGATCAAACGACATCATGTACCACGGTTAGAGGGACCTCTTCTGCCTATTCTTCCCTATGATATTATAGGTTCAATGAAGTTAGTTTCCGCTGCTACTTTGCACTTGACATAAGGCACCGAAGGTGATGTTGCCATGGTATTTATGTGTGGGAAGTGGAATGCGGGCATCCGGTGGTCAAGTTTTGGAGGTTGTCCCGAAAGGCATCTTTCTCTCCCAATTGCCAAGAAGATTCATCTCACTGCCTTTCCTATCAAGAGTCATAATATAATTCGAAATGACCGAATTCTCGCATTCCGACTTCTTGAGATATAAACTCTCGAGCTATTATTTTTCTTCTTTCTTTGGAGCAAGCTCCTGCATACTTTAGGCTACTGAGGAAATTCAACCCTTTTTTCTTTATTTGAGTCTTTTCGCACATTGTCGGCTAATCAACAAATGTGTGCGAAGGGCAAAAGACTTTGTGATTCACGCCAACAATACTCATTTTGTGGCATCAACCCAGTAAAATGGTGGGCCAACCTGCTGTTTGGCATTGGTTGGTCAAGATGCACCTGAGGCTTAGATTAAGACAAAGAAGCCGCCGAACGCTGCCTCTGAGGAGATGTATGAATACTCATTAAGGGATATTTCTATTTGAGATGTTACTTACTTACATCTGATGTTTTTTTTCACAAGGCAGCAATTCAAGCGTTTTTAATAGCTTTTCCTTTTCTACTTGTAATTTTAATAACTTTTCTAGTTTTAATAGCTTTTCCTTTTCTAGTTGCTTTTCCTTTTCGAGTTGTAATTCTATTTCTACTTGTAATAGCAAAATCTGTTCCTGGGTCATAAAATTGGGATTTACGTCATTTTGATTCCCTCCAAAGAAGCAAGTTTTTCTTACCTTCCTGTATGAGTAGTGAAGAATTATAGTGAGTTATGGTTGGTTGTTGACCAACAGAAAGCGTGGGAGTCATTGGGCATAGAAGGTTCTCTTTCTCTCTTACGATATAAATAAGTTCGGGAATGAGCTATCATATGCCTTCTATTTGAAAGGCTAATTTCCTTTTACTCAATGAAGAAAGCTAAAACTAAAAGAATGGGACATAGATTGTATTATAAAAGTTTAATGAGAGATGCGAATCATAGCGTATCCAAAGTAGTACTTCTATTTTGTTTTCAAGGCAATTAAATTCTTATTGTCTGGTAAGGCAAGGAAAGGCTTTTTCCCCTAAGGGCGAACTTAACCGGGCATGGAAGGTCACTCTATCAAGTAAAGCTAGTCGTCAAATCGGATTTGATAAACTTTCTAGCAATTCGCCTCTTTCGGGATCTTCTATGACTCTATTAGCTTCTTTCTTCCAACGTCCAATGGAGCTCACTTCGCTCACCTAAGAAAGAGCTGTGGGACTTTTTGGATCAATTGCTGAGGAGCGGACGATCTTGGCTGAGAGAGATGCGCCTTTGTTATCGCTTTTTAGGTTCTTGCTCTGGTTTCAAGGAATCCCTCACCCAGTTCCATATGGGTATGAATCCAATCCTAGGGCATTAACCTTTCTGGGAAGCCGGTCCCTTTACATAGCCATAATAGGCAGTTTTTTTCGAAATAGCTACAATTGAATTGGCTGGTCTAGAATCAGCTGCTAAATAATAGGCCGTTAGGGGTACAGATTTGCTAATTGTTCAATTAACCAGTGTTCTGTTTGCAATTGAATGCGTATCGGATGTGATTGAATCAGTAAGCGTTGCAGATCTGATCTATAAAGAATGACCCTTATTCGATCTCAGGGCCAATCTAATAGTTTGGTACCCTTGCCATATGGTAGGGCAAGAAACCTGTTCGTGAGCTCATGAAGTTTGATGAACTACTAGCAAGGTTTCATTTGTAAGCACATCACTTTCGGGCGAGATCCTTACCGCTTGACGGAACAGAGCGGCGTGGGGCAGATATAAAGGCAGCAACCTGGATTTGACCATAACGTTGAGCTGGGCCAGCAACCCACAATACTTCAATATGCGTAATTCACTAATTATGTGAGGGCACTTGGGATATCATAAAGATAATTATATCCTGTCATTGGCCTCCCATAAGTGACATTGTTCCAGCAGGAGGAAATTGGCGGATGAACAAACATAGAGTGAGCAATATATGTTGTCTGATCTTTCAGACAGATACGACCCTCCAGAGGAGCCATCCTGAAGAGCCGAGAGATGGCATCCTCTTCAATCTCAATCCGCTTCTCTTTTCCTTTGTCCTTGGCTATTGGGGGTTGACGTTCGGGTAGTGTCTTCCCTTTTCTGAGTTGCATCTGGTCTACCACCTTAGGCTTTTCTTCTTATTGTGGGAAGTTAAGCTCTTCATCAGAGTTGCTCCCTAATCCTACTATGTTACAGGTGTTGGGTCTTCTCTTCGTGAAGGATCCTTGTAGAAATTTGGAGCAAGGATAATGTTCCCCTGATTTATTTTGTTCCGGATCCACAACTTCAAAGTGTAGCAGATCTCGAGAGTGTGACCCAAGGCCTTCCCAGCAGTAGATTGTAGGACGTGTCGTTATCAATCACATAACACGTGATTTCAGACTTCAAGTCTGCCAACTAACAATTATGGCGAATCTTACCAATCGCTCTTTTGGAGTCCGCATTGTATCCTTGGATGGTCATCTTAGTGTGACTGAATTTACTGGTAGGGATTCCCAGGTGAGCTAGAGCACGAAGAGGCCTTCTATTTATGTAGACCCCAGGTCTATCTGCACTCATGGTTACTTGGCCTCCCCAATGTACCCGAGTCTATCAATGAATCTTATGTTTGAACAAAAAAATACGGAAGTTTATAAGATACAATTATCAGAAAAATATAAATTGAAAATACGTAATTCACGATTTGAAATCAATGGTTCAACATGATTCGATGAATGAGTTGAAAGATTATTCAAATGTCGAATAAAAAGTTCAATTAATGCAAAGAACTACGTGAGGCCTGAAGAAAGTTTAATATAACCATGTGTAATAAGAAACACAATGCATAATCTTTCATTAAATCCAATTATGAGTGAGCAGAGATATACAAGTTCCCAACTTATTATTCTGTCATAAGCTTTGTTCACACCTACTTTAATTTTTATCCGTTCATTTAGTATTACGATTTAATAGTATTCCTCTTTACTTGTGAGAGGTATTAGGTTAAAATGTCTTTGTATAATTAAACAACACAAATGAATTTAACCAGAAGCGATATAATAGCATACTAAATAAGAAATATGATAATCTCATTCTCAATAAATACCGGATACCTTCAAGATTTAGACAAGCAAATTGAGATGATCATCCAATAATACTTCACTTGAGAAAATTTCTTCCTCGAAAGTAAATCCTAAATCCTCCAATCGTACGAGGGACCGTACCTTGGAAGTCCTTTATTAATTCTACAACAAGTACTGTCAAAACGAATGATCACAAAGGGGAATTGCTGCCATCTGATGTCAGTAGCACCTTGTATAAATCTGGGCGGCGGTCGCGGAATACTCCCCAGCTATGTCTCTTCCATTTGATTTTGTCTAGGTCAAAGTGTGCTACAAGCACAGCTTCCTCTTTATCATTAGCAGTTTCAACAATTTCACCAGTGGGTCCTGGACAATGAATTATGCAAATCCAACTACTTCTTAATAATTCACATCCAACATTAACAAAAGATAGACTATATGGATGTAGTTTCAACTTCCATAAAACCAGAGAAAACGGAAAACCAGAGAAACATACCTGCTATAAAAGAGTTACCGTAGAAAGTGATCTCACTCTTTCCATGCTCGGTCTCAATTATCTCCTTTCCTATGCGATTTGAAGTTACTACAGGGACCTGAAGTTCATCAGAACTAGATTAGTTTCCTTGAAATGAATTCAGTACGAAACAGATCTCGAATTGTCCCCCTTTTATGTTGCATCTTATGACTGGCCATTGTTGATCCAAGGACGTTGAGAGTTTAGAGAATAAATAATAAAGAAAATAAACTTTAACTCCAGATATAGCCAAAGGGACAAGGAAATACAAGCTAACCTAGACTAATAAAAATGCTTTCTAAGTCAAAACAGTAGTCTGCTCCTCCGCCCTACTTAGTGCTAAAAAAGAGGGAGAAAAAAGAAAGAAGCCAGTGGCCAAACTACTATGAATAAACTTACCACATTAGCCCCAGCATGCCCTTGCATCACTCGCCTCCAGTGATCACGAGAATCAAGACCTCCATCTTGAGGTTCGGAACCAATAGCAGTAGGGTAAAACAATATCTCAGCACCTTGAAGAACCAAAGCCCGGGCAGCCTCGGGAAACCATTGATCCCAGCAAATTGCTGATACAAAATGAAGTACTAGCAGATTTAGATTCTAGTCTTCACATTAAGTATACCATTGGTCAAACACACAAAGCTCCGGATGATTTTTACTATCGAGTACAGAAAGATTGCAGAGTCCAAATAAAGCCCACAGAATATTATAGATATGACCAGCCCTTGAATTGGGCAACTGGTGCCCCCTTAAAAATCATCAAATTAGGGAAGCATCTACTTTAAAATTTGCTCACCAACTCCAATAGTTGCGAACTTGGTCTTGAAAGCCTGCTTAACAACAACACTACATTAATCACCATCAAAAGCACGCTAAATAGCATTAAGTATAGATTGTAATTGTCTGAAGCACCGACCTTGAATCCAGTATCACCTGGATTGAAGTAGAACTTTTCCTGGTAGCCTGCAGCAGAAAAATAGTGGCTGTTATTAAAGGTAACAGGTGAATTTAAACAACAGGAACATTATCCTACTTGAATACCTGGTCCGTCTGGGATGTGGGACTTCCTATAAAGTCCAAGATCTGCCCCATCAGCATCGATAATGGCAATTGAATTGTAATGGGCATTATTTGCCTCTTCGAAAAAGCTAACTGGTATTACCACACCCAACTCTTTGGCAACTTTCTGCATCCTACAGAGCTTGCAATTAAAATTCTTAACAAGTATTACTGCCCAAAAAATGTGCACAAATTAAATTAAGAAGCTTTTCTTCTCTTCTTTTTTCCTGTATTCTTTTCTAAGATTATCCTGGTATGTTGTAAAGCTATTTTCCAATACTCACCTAAGAATGGTTGGATGACTCTTGTAAGGCTTTGCTCGCTGAAAGAAGTCCTCCCTTTGTGCCTGACAGAAGTAATGTCCCTCAAAGAGTTCCTGCAACAATCAATCAGAAAGGACTTAAACTATCAAAATGTCCATTCAATCATACGTTTATGGAAAACTTGCTCCTCAAGCCATATTTATTTGGGTTATTTTTCCCCTTCATATGCCTTGGTTTTACCATAATTACGTATTCTTTTATTTCTTCCCAAAACAAGGTGCCAAAAGGCCACAAAAATTACATGCACGTAATAGTTGCAAGCACTCTGTGCAGCACTTTTCGGAACTTCAACGTATCAATGAACTGAAGCAACATCCATTATTGGATAGGAGCATGAAAGCTTGACTGTTGTCCAAAAGTTGTGTCAAAGAATTTATCAAAGTTCCTAGTATCTTAGGTTGAATGCATTTTCTTACTCTACCCTTTGTACGCTTAGGCTAAGCTCTGCAGATATACTTCTAATTTGAATTATCTCTTAATAACTTTGAGGATGTATCACTATAAGCATGGAAAAGAAAAGAAAGGGAAAATAAAAGAGTTCAAAACTTAGGAAAAAAAAAATCTTCCAGATTTAAAGTGTCATACCTGTATAAGAATGATATTTGCACCCTTCGCATGAGCAGCTCTAACCAACCTGAATGGAAAAGGATAATAAATTCAACTCACAAGATATTGCTTGGAACACGTAAGCAAATGACTTTCTTCATATTAACCAATAAATTTTGATTCAATACGCATAACAATCTTCAAAAGCATACTCTTTAAGTAATTGAGGAGATGCGTCATGATCCAATTCATGAGATCAAAGTTGAAAGGTTAATACGAGGAAACGCCTATTAACCAGAGCAAGCAAACTGTACCTAAGTAAAGCAGTGTCAAGTTGAAATCAAGAGACATCCGCCTTAAAGCGAATAGAATCCACAGCAACCACTTACTTTTGCTCTAACAAAAGGGTTTTCAGTATTGGCCACATTGCGAGGAATGGCAAAACAAACACGAACATATAATTATACAACTGGAGCAATGTTCTGGGTAAAAAACCAGTAAAATGGAGTAATATTGGCAAAAGAAGAACAACCCAGAAATTAAACCGGTACAAGAATTGTTCACATACGGAAAACAAGCTGATAACCTTTGGTTCTATAGTTGCAGAAATACACATAAAAAGTTCAAATTGCAAACTTTAATAAATTGGGGAGAAAAAAAAACTCAGCAAATTTATTGATCAAATAAGATTAAAGGGGTGAAGAGCAAGAGGGAAGAGAGACCTTTCGGCGGTGGCGACGTTGGTGGCGACGTCGTCGGTGCAAGCGAATTGCAGAGCTGAAACCACCACCTCCCGTTTACCCTTCTCCATTTTCTTCTCTCTGTGCTGATTATGTTCTGATCCTGTCCTCCCCTGAAAATCTTCTGTTTACTTTAGCGTGATAAGTGTTGTTAATTGGTTGAGTGGCTCTTTTAACTCCGCCGCCTTTAGTAAAGTGGAGTAGACCTGCCATTTGATTCTCCGCTACGGGTAGAGAAATTTCTCTGGGTACCCGGTGCCCCCAGACAGTTTAGAGAATTTTTAACGTGACCACCACACCTACGTCTTATTACACAAATAGTAGGATATATGTGTTAAAAAGTTAATAACTTAAAAAATAAAACTTTCCAACATTTACATAAAAACACGTGATATATCATTCATGTTTCCGTCACAATAAAAAATTTATCAAACAGTTGGTGTACCCCACAAATGGCCACATGACACGTAGCCTTTATTTACCACACAGCATCTTTTTGCCAGGTTGCAAACAATCTACCCGTTTAATCCTAAATTTTCAGAAAATAAATTAAATAAATACAAAAAATCATAATTAAGGAAACTGACCCAGATTCTGGTCCCGGAGTTCCCGATCTCCGCCCCAGCCCCACCCATCTATCCCTTCCCCTCTCCTTTTTTCTTTCTATCTCTTCTACTTTCCTATTTTTCGTTCTAATGAGATGGACACTACAAATTGTCGTCAGCCATCCCTACAAGGTTGGCGACAACAGATATGAAGGTTGAAGTTGTCGCAGATCATCGGGCTGCATGACGAGGTAAGAATGGAAGAGGAGAAAATGAAGATTAGGAAGCGAGAGAATGTCGCTGGTGTAATATCGCCATCAATGGAGGTGGGTCGTTGTCTTGCCATGATTTCATGGCGGCGAGGGGTGATTGATCGGCGTGAGTTCTTGGCGTGAGGAGAGTGGTTTTTTCGAAATTCTATTTCACTTTAGGGGTAAATTAGGAATGTACAGACAATAATAGTGACATTTTTTTTAGTTCGACTATACCCATCCACCTGTTGTTTTATTTCTTCATTCACCTTATAGTTGCCCTCACTATAAAAGTTAAAAAATTAAAATATTATTTTTTCACCCATTATTATTTCTAAAATAACCCTCTATATATATATATATAATTAGAGATAAACTTTTCTTTTAAAAAAAAATATATTAACAAATGATATTACTCTTCTAAAAGCCAAGAAAAAAAAAACTGAGGTCTTCTAATCTCCAGCCTGATGTACATGTTTGGTAGGGATTGAAAATGGAGAAGCTTACTCAAGTAAACCATCCCTCAAGTCCGAATCCTTGGGGATTTTTTTTTTTTTTTTTGCAAGGAGCGCATGTATGTGAGGTTATACTAGATGATGATGGAGAATGCTTTCTAAAATTTCATTAAGGGAAGGCAAATAGGAGTTGTAGAGAGGTGGGTTCTCATTTGGGCAACCAAAATCTTAGGGATAAAAATATTTTAGTAATTATTACAGAAAGAAAAAAAAAAAAAAAAAAAAAAAAAAACCACTAAATCATAGACGTGGATTTAATAGAAGATCACGAATTCTAAAGCAAAACAAGACAGCAAAAATCCCAATTCATATTCCCCAAGGATCAAACCAAGAGTAATTTAGTCAGAAAAATACAGAAAAGCATCGAAACACGGGGAGTTTATTGAAAAAAAATAATATCATGAATAGAATCTGGAATTGTTCAAACAAGTCGGATGTGTGCAAAACAAGTCCAAAAAAATATTAGTCTTTGGGCAACTCCTATGCCACTCAGTGTACCTATGCTCAGATAGCTTACTCATCAATTACTGCATTTGGGACCTCCCACCTTTCTCCAAAAGCCTCAAATGTTGACATGCATTATAAATTGTCCTCAGTGTAGATACATTTCGTTTGTCTCTTCATTTTAGTGTAGTCAAAATCTCCTTTGGTTGCACCAAACTTTTAGACAAATCAGTCAACAACGAAGTCTCTTTAGGCAATAATCTACCAGCAAATGAATGACCCTCCAAATGGCCTGCTACTGTGTGATTATGCACTCCAATAACTACCGTCAATATCCAATCATCATCAATTGCTAGCTTTTTACCTTTTAATTGAAACGGGCATCCACATTTTTTCGTTCCAGAATTCCTTCTATCCTCATCCGTTATGTCTTTTTTGTGAATTCGATTTACATATTGTCAATTCCCTTCATAACCCATGTAAGTCTAGGGCTCCTGTTATCTTTTCCACCTTGATCGGATCATAAGGTCACAATAACAAAACCATTGACCTTCCCAACTTCTCAAGCCCATTGTATTAATTCTTCTCTACTCTTGAATAACTACGTACCAAAATTGCACATTATGAATAAACATACAAGAGTATAAGTAAATCAATTGCATAGTCAAGCAAATATTACCTTATTTGTGGTAAATTCACTAGTACAATCCTCCATATGTGTAGATGCTGGATTATTGCCAGATTCATTTACCTGCTGCAAACGAATTCCACCATACGTAAATAAATGGGCATTACATCAAGTTGAAAATAGTGCTAATTAAGAAAGGGATTTGTGTGTAGGTTTCGAAGACAACACATCAAGTTGGATGATTATCAATGTCAGTTAAGACAAACATGCCTTACTTGAATTATTACCCTAACCTAATGAAAACGAATTCCAGGAATTCTCATAGGAAAACGTGAAACAAATTGCACCCTAACCTAATGCAAATTCAAATAAAAAGTCACAGAGCTATGCTTCAATTGTACGATGTCGACAAATCAAAATGACCCACATAAAATTATCTTTTACATGTTCAATAGAAACATAATCATCTACTTCTTCTATAGAAACGTCATCTTCTAAGTTCATTCTTTTTGCTTTCTCTGAATAAAAGGAGATGGGAAGGATGAATTAGGGTTTAAGGGAGACAAATCATCAAAATATAGTGTGAGAGTTATCACGCCCAAACTTTTCTTTTTTTATTTTTTATATAAAAAGAAAAAAGTAATGCAAAAGAGGGTAACTAAGGTCCTTATTAGTCATTTTACAAATGGACAAATTTGTAATTAAAAAAATTCATAAAAAAGTGAGCGGGAAGATTAGACGTTGGGATGGGAATAACTGCTCTCTTAAAATTAAATAAATATGGGTCACGCCTCTATTTGCTGGGAACACCAGCTCAGATGGGGAACCGGGTACCCTGAAATTTTTTTTACAAAGGGTGAGCATACGGGTATTTGGACTCGTGCATTTGGACCATATTATTCAATGCAATGTAAAACTATCCAATTTCTATATTTAATTTTTAAAATGGTCCGAGTTGGACTTCTGAAGTGAATCGAAATGGGTGGTCCCAAAAAAAAAAACCAAACGGTACGGAAGAGGAAAAAAAAAGAAACGGAACCAATTGTTTCGATATTATACCAGAATTGGGTTAGTACCAAAAGGAATTGGATCCTCTCATGAGCAAGAGATCAAGAACCTCCTGACCCACTAACACGGGCCGTTGAATTTTAATCCAACGACTACAATTATTATAACTTTTAGAGGGGCATTCTATTTGTTTTAATCCAACAGCCCGTGTTATTGGATCAAGAGGATCCTGATCTCCTGCTCAGAAGAGGATCCAATTCCGTACCAAAATAGTTTCGGTTTTTTTGAGTCGGTAATTGTAAGGGCGTAATTAAACCCTTATTACAATTCAAAAATCCCAACTTGAAACCCTAATTCTATTTCAAAATTTCCATTTTAGAATCCCAAACGGAAGCCCTAATTAAATTTGATGAATTAGGATGAAACTTCTTTCTGCATTGCAGCCATCGGAGGTGAAAGAGAGAGAAGGCGTCATGTCGGAGTCGTCGAAGGTGATATAAAGAGAGAGAGAGAGAGAGAGAGAGAGAGAGAGAGCGCGTCACGTCGGTGGTGTGGCTAGCGTATGGTGTGGTGCGGTGTGGCCGAAGAAGGAAATAGAGAGAGAAGGCAAGTGACATTCCCACCTGGTAAGTTGGTAACACAATTCAACACCATTTTCTACCCACTTGTTAACATAATGGAAAAGCAATCGCACTGGAAAACCAAGTGCTAAACACCTATCATTTACGCATATATTTCCCGAAACAGAAAAGGTCATGAGAATATTGCGGACCTCAAAACAGTATACATCCGGAACACAAACAGAGAAGGTTCACAGCTTGTATTATTCCTGTGCGCTACCAGAACTAGTTATAACAACTGAAGCTTCGATAGTCCATATCAAATCATGTCAATCTCAGTCCTGCACTTCTTCCTTCTTTCGACTAGCTTTGAGATACCAACCGAGAGTAGCAGCAGCAGTCATAACACCAGCTACAACAGCATAATTCCGGTACTTGTCAGTCGATACCTTGGCTGTTGATGCTCCAGAGGAAGAGGCACTAGGTTTGGCATCAGAGACTGGGCCCCCTGAGCTTCCAGCTGGCTTCTCTTCTGGTTTAAGGCCCTGAAAATGTTCAAATTGAGCATATTATTTGTGGCAGCGGCATGCCAATCCCAGCCAGTGTATAAATCAACCAGAACGTATAAATCAAATTGATTTTGTGATAACCATAATAAATATGTGATCAGCAACGCAAAAATAAAAATTGACACCAACAAATCACACTATAAAGCGCAAGTGATGTCGTTCCAGATTTATCGGGCTGTCCCCACCAGAGGGACAGAAGATGAATAAAATATGGGCACACCAATGTATGATCCCCACTTGTATTATTGTGTTTTTCAATTTAAATGAGCTTTCATTGAACACTACAAAAACCTTCATAAGTGATCCGCTAAAATAAATAAAGAACGCTTTACATTCTAACGTGATGAGCATCTAAGATTGCTTAATTCTTAAAGAACAGAAAAAGTAAAACATTCTTATCATACTTTACGTGCAAGCTTCTCCAGCTTCTCTTGCTCGATTTTCTGCAAAATAACAAACAAACAATAACTGTGAGAAGATGTATCAGAATAGCATTGCAAATATGATAAAGAAACAGACAAAATCAAAGCAATCATTCACGCATCATCGAGTATATCAACATATTTATGAGTATCTATACACCCAGGTTTTTTCCACAAATAGAGTACCACAAACTTCCAAATGTGTGGGACTGACACGACAGCGATGAGATCCTACAATTCTAAATATTTGAAACAATACAAATGCATGGGTCATATTGTAATCCACTACAGAAACCAGGTGTTCTAATAGAAACCCCATCTGAGTGTCTGGCAACAAAAGAAAAACAGAGAAACCATCTGCGAATCTGAGTAATCCTTTGAGTGACATTTCTATCACCAAATCATCTTAACACTAATCAAATTAAAATACATTCTCTTTTTTTTTTTTTTTTTTTTTTTTTTTTTTTTTTTTTTTCCCTTTCAATGTTTGGATCTTCAAAACTCCAGCATAAAGCCAAAGGAGAATTAGATGCAAATCAAGATCCTAAACTGTTGATGCAGTTGACTTTCAATCCCAAAAGGAATGAAAATAAAATTAAGAAACAGCCAGAAGATTGGAGATAAATAGAAATAATGGGAATCGGTCTCAAAGGAAAAGCAGGCATTATTCTATCCTCGATTGTCATCACAACTGAAAGAATCAAATTCAATCAGACTAATACATTTTTAATCATTACGGAGAAACCCCCCACGCCCACTTGATAATCAACATTTTAGAATAAAAAAGAAAACAAAGAAAGAAATAAAGGCATCTCGAGAATAACAGAACAACAATATTTTATGGAAACCAAATCCAAAATGATTAGCATATGAACAGTGATTTGAGATCCATCGCATGTCGCCACTATCCAGTTCATATGTTGCTTTTATTTGGGCCTATGAAGTTCACATGCATATGTACAAGTTCAAGATATAAGTACAAGATTGATGAAACAAAATTCAAATAATTTGGTTGTAGAAAAAGAAAAGTTCAGGATTTAAGCTCAGGGTGGGCTGAACTCATCAGGTTTTGAATAAAAAAGAAATTTGGGATGCACCTAGCCGAGCCAAAGAACAACTTTTTTTATTTTTAAATTGCTTAAGAAAAATCCCCTTTCATAGGTTCATTGGTATATGAATCTCAAAAGACCCACAATACGCTTGAGAAGTTCTAAAATCAAATTATGACATCTAATACAATAATCATGTGACATGGAAAGATTAAAACACAATGACCCATCAAATACATGTCTAAATTGCATTTTATTACATTAAAAAAAAAAAATAAAGCCTCTTCACCGTATGTGCTTGTACGTGGATTGACTTATTTAGCATTCCATTAACTTAGTTCTTGCATCATTTACACCCAACTCTAAAAGGTGTTTACCAGCTATAAGATTAATACTGAGGTCCATAGTATACAGACCTGATACATTTCTACAAGTTTATCTTCAGATTTTTAATCAGTTTCTTAGTTCATATTCCCAAGACAGACAAGTGATTTATATAAGTCCAGCTCCTAAATAAAGACGGTTCCATCATCCGACAATGTTCCTCAGCACTTAACCTACGTCCAAGAGGATATTAATAAAAATGCACCACAAATAAGCAGCCAAACAATTCAAAGGAAAAGCATAAGAGAAAATATCCAGGGAAAATGACCTTGATGTAAACATTCTCTGCAGCTTTTTCCTCCTCACTGAGAACTTTTCCACTGCTTGAAAACCTCCGAGGCACAAACCTTGCAGCCATCCTTGATGCCATTGTAGTTGATTATCCTACCTGAAAATGATATTATGGATCAAGAAAAACATACCCTTATCTTTTATTCTATAAGCGATGTTTTCAGTTCTAAAAAAAACTTCTAAAATACAAAAAAACCAAAAATTGTAAACTGTTGATAATCTCTGATAAACCCAACTGTCTTATTGTTTAACTTAATAATATAACCTTTTCCACCATAACCTTTATCAAGTCATATTCAAATTGCATACGCACGATAGGATGTTCTCTATTGTACCCCACCCCTGGAACAACAAAACTATTAAGGACCTAATAGCACATAAGCCCTCTTTTGAGTCCAATATTAACTAGGCAAGTATGAGAATTCAGTAAGATACATTAAAGATCACCTCCAATTACAAACCCCGCCCTCATCCCCTCGCCCAAAAGAAAACCCAGAAGAAAAATTACACAAATAAAGAAAGAAGCAAAATGCCTCGGTCTGTTTGAATGCATATCACCGAGATTTCATTCTTCAAAATAAACATGGTATCTTTAACACAAACTAAGGACCAACGGCAGCTTGTAACACACTCCCTTACTTTCTTTCGAAAGAAGAGAGAATTATATTTCACTATTTATAGCCTATAACTAAACAGAACCTTAATTCCCTTTGCCTTGACTTGCAAACAATTTCCTTTTGTTATAACCTCATCCATTCCAATAAACCCAAATTACTGAATCATACGAAATGAAATGTGCTATAATACTTTTCAAAAAATTATTAACAAATCGAGCTTCAATTTTTATAGAAATTAAGGAACTGGTGCAGCATAAATAAATTAAACCTTAAATCAGCACTGAAAAAATTTAGGAAAATTGATTCCACGAATTATATCGGAGTCACACTCGCAGTGGTGACTGACATCAAACAGTTAGGCAACTCGATTACAAACCCTAAAATTGCAAGAAACACACAGTCGATGAGAAATGTTACAGAGAAATGGCTTACCAGACGAACGCTTGCAGCGATTGAGACGAGAGATACGATAGAAGAAGAATCTAGTTGCTTAACATGGGCATCCTCAGGTTTATAAAGGATGGACTCAGATGGAGAAATGGAACCTCTTCACCGCCTGATTTAAGAAAAGGATTTTTTTTTTTTTTTTAATTGTTTTTTATTTTGAGCTGGACCGCTGGTTGGGTTCAATCATAGTTGCTGGTTCGGTTCAATTACATAGTTGATCAGTCGACCCACCTAAACCAAATTGCATGGAGGAATTTAAAATTTGGGTACTTTAATTATTCGTTTTGTACTATTTGGTAATGGGATGGGACGGAATGCATTCGTCCCACGTTGAGTGCGCCAAATTATCTAGGACGCATTGTCCCGTAGAACGAATGTTAGTCATTTTTTTTGTTCTACCTTCCCCTTGGAACGACTTGTTCCAACCCATGGAACACAAAATTATAATTTTTTGGGACAACAATACCCCTCTTCCTTTTCATTAATTTCACTATTTACCCTCCCTCTTTCTCCCGTAGCCTCCATCTCTCCTATAGCCTCATCCTCCTCCACCACAAACCCAGCAAGCCAACTATGGCTAACCCAATCCTAGCAAACCCATTCGAACTCAAACCTAGCTTTCTCTCACCGCCTCCCTCCTCCCTACTAGTCCCACAATGAGACTGTCGCCAGCGACACCCAGGACTCACATAGCAAGCATCATCTAGCCTCTTTCGATGACAACAAAAAGTGCAAAGAAGAGACCAAGGCCGTCGTTGACAATGTCAAAGCTCCTCCACCGCTACCTATACAGTCCCTCTGTGCTCCACCTTCTTCTCTAGTGCTATCACCATAGCCAGGTCGTCGTCGTAAGCCTAGAGAGGACGACGACAACGCTGCAAGGAGGACGATGATGGCACTGAAGAAATTGATTGAAATGAATTTGCAGATCCGACGATCCGATGAAGCCTCTGTAAATTGAAAAAAGAAAATTTTGGGATTTTTCTGTGTTTGATTTGAAGAGAAAGAAATTAAAAGAAGAGAAATATGGGTTTGAATTGAATAGAAAGAAAATGAAATGAAAAGAAAGCATGGGTTTGATTTACCGAGTTTAATTTTTATGGAGAGCAATCTGGGCACGATAAGAGTAAGAAGCATATGGAAGAAGAGAAAGTAGAGAGACATGGGAGAGAGATGGTCAAAGAAAAAAGTGTGTATAATAATAATAAGAGAGAGTTTAGTTGAGGTCCTTAATCCCATTTTTTTTTTTTTTTTGGCTTTCACTTACCCTACCAATTTAATTATTACAAATTGCTTATGGGTTTTGATAAATAAATAAAAATAATAATGGCTTATGGGTTTTATAAAATGAGCACATTTATATAATGAAATTTGGCTACATTTTATATACAAAAAATTGGTACATTTACATAAAAACGTGGGTACATTTTATAGAAAACAATGGATACATTTTATATTAAAAAAACAACAGTACATTTTAGATTAAAAATAAATAGTATTTACATTAA
Organism: Pyrus x bretschneideri; assembly: GCF_019419815.1. Taxonomy (NCBI): domain Eukaryota; kingdom Viridiplantae; phylum Streptophyta; class Magnoliopsida; order Rosales; family Rosaceae; genus Pyrus; species Pyrus x bretschneideri. The sequence continues at coordinate 185,668 of NW_025999437.1, forward strand.
AAAATGGGTACATTTTACATAAAAAAATGGTACTTACAAAAAAATAGGGATACATTTTACATATAACAAAGTGGTACATTTGAAAAAAAAAAAAAAAAAGGGTAATTATAAATAAATTATGTGACACACCTCGACCTAAATTAAGGCATGATGGCCATCACGTGAGGTTGACATAGCCATAAGCGCAGTGCGGAAGTGATAGTGATATGGAAATGTGGGTAAATAAAAACCGAATTAGCTAATCTACACTAGATAAATGTACAGGTGCGAGTGAAAGTGTTTAAGGTGTAAATACACATATTCAGAGCACAGGTAACCTAAGTGCAGTCCAGCATGCTAAATATTAATTATATAGAATATGAAAGAAGTAAAGTTCCTACATTATTAGAAGTCTGTCAGAACCACCGTAGAATCCTTGTAAGCCACTAACACGAACTTCTACCTAAAACTTTGAGGGGCGCAAAACAGAAAGTGTGAGTGGGCAAAAACAAAGTTTTTTCAAACCATTTCTCTTTCCAAAAGTAATAACCCCTCACCGTAAAACCCTTATAATTTCCCAAAAAATAGTAATACATATGTATTTATAGAAATCAAGCTCGAGAGTAACGAAAACCAAGTATATGCCTTGTCACCATCTCATCAGTAAATATGTAAGCCAAGTGATATAAATCAATGTAAAAGTGATATGCTAGCTGGAGTCACCTAATGTGACTTATACGGCTGAACCTATTGCTCATCAATCCAGCCAGAGTCACCTAATGTGACCTACACGACACTAAACCTACACACGAGTAGGAACCATCTAATGTGGTCTGTACGACAGGTTGGATGTAAATAAGTGTGCTCAAGTGCTACGATCACAGGAAGGTTGTGCGACGAATTGCAGATCATTTACGAGTTGGAACCATCTAATGTGGTCTGTACGACAAGCTGGCACCTAACTTGGATCCAAGCTGAGTGTGCAGTGCTGGAGGTGAACGATCACGTGAAGGCTAGGCCCTGGCCATGGGCAGAACACTAACACCGGGGTGCAGGACAATGAGCTCTATGTGCATAAACTCATAATCAACTACCATGCAACCATACCTTCAATATATACTCACCTGAACTTACCTGGGCCTTTGCAGTATCATGCAAAATTATGCAAAGCTATACTAATGCATATGCTAAAATGTAAAGCAAACATGACATGACATTTTAAACGAAATTTCATTTAAAAACAGTTTATGGGAAACGCATATATATATATATATATATATATATATATATATAAACCAAAAGTCCACTCACTGGTATGTAGCAGGGTCATAACCCTCGAGTCTCGCCTGGCTACGCTCGTCCTCCGGGAACATTTAACCTATATGTGAAACAACTAATTCAACGTTAATTTTAAGCACATAACCAAAATCGTGCAATAACTTCTCATACGTTGCTCAATTGGGGTGTTTGAATATATTGTCGTGACCTACTCAACACCACGAGTATCCCCATATTCTTAGAATAATTTTCTGACGTCCCACGCGCCTTCACGCACCGGCCACGCGCAAGCATGTGCCTGGCACACTGACGGAATCCCTAACGGCGTTAGGGAATATTCCGTTTAAAAACTAATGGTGTTACCTGACGCCGTTAGTATATTCCCTCAAAGTTGACGGAATATTCCCCCTTCTTATCCTGTGGCTTCACCGAAGCCGCCGTCGGCCGCCATCTGTGTCTTCGATTTCTGAAAAATTTTAAAACTTCAATATCTCACTCATTTTTCAATCAAAATTCATGAATTTTATATGGATTTGAAGCTCTCAGAGAGTAGAACCTAACCTTACTTGTTTGAAGTCCTAAAACCGACGAGAAGTTGTCGGAAAATTCCTCGAAATTCCCGCTAAACTTGGAAACCCACAGTCGAGCTTATTTCAACATCCAAACTTAACCAAAACTAATCTAAAACACCAAAGGACTTATGTTGATACCTTTTTGAGTCTCAAAAGCAAGTGGAACCTCGACGATCATGTCGGGGAAACAGGGTACCTCGCCAGAGCTCCTAAGTTCTTGGGTTCCAGTGAACTATTCTTCGTTCCAAAGGTGTCACTAGACTTGTGGAGTCGCAAGGAAGATGATGATGACCTCCAATCACTCGATCCGTGAGTGTTTGAAGGCTAGAGGGGTCGGATTGTATAGACGGAAGAGTGTTCGAGAAAAAGGGAGGAGGGATGGTGAGGATGTACACGTGTATGTTTGTGTGTGTGTGTGTTCGGATTGGCTAGTTCAAATGGCCTCAAGTCCTAATTGGGCTGCATGTTTAGGGTTCATGCAATTGGGTCCAATCAAAAGAAACCAACCCAATTTCCTTATTCCTTCATAACATTTTCACTACAAACCCGACTCGGCCCTAACTCGCGTCAATGCTCTCGTGACGTCGAGTACAATTCAATTACGTCCATGGAAAGATAATTTAAAACTATGTACATACATCCTCGTCACTAAGTCTTGAGGGCATAATAGTCATTTCCATGCATTCGAGGATAAAATATATATATTAATTCGGGATGGGTCGTCACATTATTGGTACAGATAAAAGGTTAAAAAAATAATGAGTACAAATAAAAGTTAAAAAATAAAAGGGACAAAAAGAAATTAATATATGAGTACAAATTAAAATTTAAAAGAAAATTGGTACAATTTAAAAAATGATTGCAAATTAAAAATGGTTACAAACTAGAAATAGAAATATATGATAAAAAGTTTAGCCATAAATATAATATATCAAATGTAACGTTTTTAACACTAAATGAATATATTTAAAAATAAAACTTAATTATCTTGACATGTAAATATTTTTTTTTTTGAATAATTAATGGCGTTTATTAAAACTGAAGGACTTTGATCAAAATTTGAAAAGGAATAAGGTTTTAATCAATGAAGTAGAAAAAATAGGGATGGAAACCTAAATTCTCCTAATAATAAACTATTAATAAAATGAATTCATAAAGGGAATTGTTATTAGCACTCCAAAAATCTCATTCTACACTCCAAATTTTCTATATTAGAAAAGAAAAATACATTTGTGAAGAGTGTATAATAAGATTTTTGAAGTGCCAATAATACTTCCCTTAATAAAATGACAAAAAAGTATTGATATTCGCTAGTGTAAAAAATATATCATAGATAAGCATACATGTGTTCAAATATATGAACAACTAAAAAACTGTCCCATCCCATCTCATCGTATAAACATTGCACCAAACAACATACGGAACAAGGGTAAGTTAGTCATTTAATCTTTTGGTTCCATTCACCATGCGCTTACCAAAATGCAGAATGGAACAACCGTCCCGTTCCATCCTGCGCGTTCCGTTCTGTCCCATTCCATCCTATTTCGTCCCGTTTGCGTACCAAACGGCACCTTATAAGCCAATTCAATTTGAAACGTACATGCATCTAGTGTTTAGTTTTTTTATTTTTTTTATTTAAAGAAGACAATGGGTGGTAAGTCATAGTATATATTACTTTCGAGTCCAGAGAGGCTATAAAAAATTTCACCCGCTCTGTGACCATAGTCAATTTGAAACATGTCGTTACGACTTCGTTGTACCCTCCAAATAATGAAATATGCAAACGTAGTCCCTCTAAATCATAAATACATTTGAAACGGGGACCAATGAAAATCTATCAATTTAATGAGTATTAAATAACTGATAGTTAATAATTTATTAATTAGTAACTTATTAATTTATCAAAGTATTTTTATTTTCTTAAATACGCGCGCTGCGATGGATGTACGTTTTCGGACACCGAATTTGATGTTTCGAGCCTATATTTCAATATTCTTCGTAGTATTTGATTTAATTGCTGAGTAAAGGTTGTTTCACCTTAGAAATGTTATCTTATGGATTACAAGAGTGTGCACCGCAAGGCGGCTGCAACCATAAGATGTGTGTGAGTAGGCTTTCACTTCTAAACTATATTATTATATGTTTTCAAATGTGGTTTTATAATGTGTTTTATATCGCCTCATGCTTTCGTTTTACTTTAAAAGCACAAAGTTTTATATGATGATGATGTTGTGGTTACTGACATTTGTGAACTTTTATTTGGAATGCTTTATCACGATGCTTTACTTTTAGACTTGCAATGTTTATTGCGATATTATGATTTTGGTAATGTTAGAGAGATAAAATTTATATACAAAATTTGGAAACTAAATGATTTGTCACAATATGAATGAATATGTTTATCAACGTTTAAGTAATAACTCAATCATCAACTTTTATGTTATTTAGTTTATAAAATTTTGTCAAATTTAGTCTCTCTAGCATTACCCTCATGATTTTGTGACACTTTTTATTTGAGAAATTATCCATGGCATGTTTTTATATGATATATTTGCTCATTATATATGCTTGCACGTGTTTCTTTATTTGTATTGTCCAGGTGGTCAGGACCAGTTTTACATGTATGTTCACATGCACTGTTAAAATCACATTGGATCCAGTCTAGATGTCTCCCTAGATTGCACTAGCCAATATGACTCATATATGAGCGCTTAATGTCAGCTTCACATGTGTGTAGTAATAGAGTGTCATTTATACACCCAACTTATTTATGTCAGAATATCTATACATAATGTCAGGTGTTCGCATTATCTGATCAGCATACCATGTCTGTGTAATTGATGATTTGTATTATACTTACTTTTCAGTTGAACCTGATTTTCACTGGTACCCAGGTACTTTATTATTTTATTATTAACACGAATTCAGAATGAGACATGTTGGATTTGTGATTGCTACCCGTTGGATATTTCTTGCTAATTTTATATTGTGAATTTACGAGTTTAACCCGACTTCTTGGAATAACTATGTCTACTTCCCTGCTTGGCTTTTCATACTTATAATGCAGTATGATTTCGGTTATTATACGGGTTTCTACAACAATGAGCTAGTATCTATGTTATTAATATTTTTACGTCAGGCGCGTGCTCAACATGTTCACGTGGATGGTGCATCGGCAAACAAAAAAGGCCGGTGGGGCCCAACTTGCAGTGCACTAAGCGCATATTCTACATGGGCAAAATGGCCGTTTTCATCCATTCGATTTCCAACGGTATAAAATATGGACTATTGGATTTCCAATGGTAAAAAAATTTTTGATTTCTAATCAAACGGCTAGTACACGTGGCGCAACGTGAACCGTTGGATTTCTAATTGTTATATAATCTAACAGTCCATATTAATCAATCCTTTTTAGGAATAAAAAAAAATTAAAAAAATTGGGCCCACATAGCACAACCTTAGATGTTGGATTGCCAAAAAAATAAAAAATAAAAAATAAACAAGCTGTATCCAACGATCCATATTAATTTGGTTAGAAAATAATGTCAATTTAAAAAAAAAAAAATACTAAACACAACCATACTCTTCCACAAAAATTGTACATTTAGATAATGACATAATGAGTAACGAGATTAGTTAAAAATTATATCCAAAATTAAATATAATATTATCTTTATATTAATTTTTTTCCTAATGCTAATTGCCCCGATAATTCATTTACAAGATAGAGATGCACTTAGATAATTACTATTTTTTAAGCCTATTGGCCAATTTCTTGGACAATTTTGCCCTAAGACATACTCCAACCCTTGAGTAAAACTCAAATTTTAGGTTCTAAACCAATCCCAACTTGCTCTAATGCTTGGGCCAAATATGAGTTTAACCCACAAATCATTTTTAGGGAAAATTCCGGCCAGGATTTGACACTGGGTTAGTGGGTTAACCCATTTGTGCGCGTGGACCCTACTAGTAGAAGCCCAGACGCACAAGCTTCACGCAGGGCCCACATCAACATGCCAGGCTCTTCAAGTCTTTGACAACCAAGGACCCACCTACTTGGGCTTGTCGGGCAGTTGTCGGCCAGAATATTGAGGCTAATGGCTCTCTGCTTTAATCCAACCATGTTAGAGCATTGGATCGTTGGTTGATCCAACAGTCCATATTCAAATGTATTTTTTTTTTTTAATTCTAACAGTTAAAAAGAAAAAGATGTAACGACCTAAAATTAAATCAAATGGCTAAAATAATTATAAAAAAAATTATATTACTGTCAATTTAGTGATTTTTAAACATAAGATATTAGAAACTTGAAAAACAAAGATTGGGTTGCGCCATACATATGAAAGAGTATACAATAATGATGTATTTGGCGAATCAAATACCACGGTCTAATAACGAACCGTTCTGATTAGTTGATAATATTAGTTGATAGTTTTGTGAAAGATTCCTGTGAAAGGTTTTATTAACTTCATAATTTATGTCGAGTAGACCTTGTTCTTGTGAGAATTATTAATTGATTAGTTGTAGGGAGGGACTTATGTCACCACAAACAGAGACTAAAGCAAGTGTTGGATTCAAAGCTGGTGTTAAAGATTATAAATTGACTTATTATACTCCTGACTATGAAACCAAAGATAATCTCGAATGTTATCATTTTCGGTACATAGACCAAGTGATACAATGCAAGCAACAGTTCCTAGATTCATGGAGATATAGAACACCATATAAGTTTTCATTTTATTGATTTTTAGTTCTTGCTGTCAATTACTGATTCTTTAGTGATGTGAAGCCATCAGGCAGTAGACCGGCAAGGGAATGGTTGTCTCGGTAAAAAGGTTGCTTAAAAAAAAAGCCTAAATTCAATCCTTAATAATATCGGGCTAAAAATTTAATCCATAAGGGTTAGAGTAGTGATGTGGTAGAAACTAACACACAAATTAAACCCTATAAATTTTGCAATCGTAGTACGAGTAAGTAGAGATCGTTCTATTCCGGGGATTAGAATGGATGCTAATCAACACAAATTAAATTTATAAAACTGAAAACTAAGTTAAACTAACAACAAAACAATGACTAGGGGATTTTGGACGAATTTGATTAAAACAAAAGTAAATGGCAACAAGTTAATTAAGTTGTGAATGAAATTTGGATGAAGGGATAGCTAAAGGATTCTTCTCCACACATGATACATATGCATACAAATCGATTTCCAGTTATTCTTCCTATAAACTATGAATGACAATGCCCAAAATTAACTGTAAACAACACTAATTAACTCTCAGATTTTCCTAAGTTCATTGAATTGGACTGAGCGACGCAACCAAATTATTCTTCTCAAGTTCCCTAACTATGAAAAGCATGATAGAGATACATCTCAAAGATCATTAAATTACGTGAAAATCATAAGCATTGACAAAGCATTCGTAACTATGAAAAGCATGATACTCCTGCCAAGAATTTACTTAACTCAATCATGACTAGTGACTTTTACTACTTACAAATATAAGTTCATAATGATTAGGTCAAATTCCCTTATATTCTAGCATTAAATCTGTGCATGCAAAATAAGTGTGCACCCTTAATAAACATACAAGAATAAGTTCTCTATAAAGTAGATAAGTAAATCGCATACATGTTTTACAAAACAAAAACTGGATGTAATCAATTTATATAAAACATATGATCATGACTTCGAATTCACCTCTAACTAAAAAGAAACTTAGTTACACATGTTCATCATAATTGAAAAGCAATCTAAAATAAACATTGAACCTTAAAACAAAGATAGAAAGAACTCTGAAAATTCGAGCAACTTCAATGGATGAATGGTAGGCATGGCATACTCTAAATCTATGCAGGAATTTCATATATATAAGGAAAAATGGTTGAATCCAAGGAGGAAAGGGTTTTGGCATTTTGAATTATTTTAGGACTCTAAAAATCAGGTAGAGAGTCTTGGAATGTGATTAGGATTCCTCCTTGCAGCTGGAGATAAGATAAGATAAGATAATGTTGGATAAAACAAGATAAGGATGGATAAGATAAGATAATGTTCATCTCTAACTAGGATTCCTCTTTCTTGTCTAATTCCTTGCCTTCCAAGCCTCAACTTTAATTTCTCCATATTTTAGCACATGTCTAGCACCATTTAAACACAAAAAATGTTTAGCCCATATGCTATCCACGCCTGCTATCCAATCCAAATCCAAAACTGCTCCAAATTGCTTCATTTAGCTATTTATTGTCATCTTTACCAACTGGACCTACAGTAATACGAAAATAACATAAATTACCAAAATAAATGGAAATTAACTAAATAAATGCAAAGAAATAAGATAACAAAGTCGCATAAATATGCTCCTATTAAATTCATCCACACTTAGCTTTTGCTAGTCCCCGAACAAAATAAAGAAAACAAAACAACACCTAAACCTTCCAACAATTACCTCAGGGATTTCCAATGAAACATGACATGTGAGAAATCATTACTTACATAGATTTTAACCATCCTTACTTTTGAGCTTATACTTAACCACAGTAACCACTCACTAGCTCGCATTTAATCATTTAAAACAACATTTGAAAGTAGTAACATGCCTTAGAGAATTCATTCAATTCCTCACCGGATATACTCTCTATTTTCATACAAATTTTCTTATTACGCTCCCTAAACTAAGTATATGTGAGAAGATTGGTGTAAACATGTAAACTAGCACTCACATATGTTATAACAAAGAAGACACTTTTTGGAATTATTAATACAAACATGTATATGATCTCATGAACGGAATGCCACTACTTAGAAGCGAGAACCAGAGATTCCATATGCTCGTACCAATTTTAAACTCGACATATTGAATCACATAACAATTAAGATAAAAGTCTAAGAGTTGTAATGGGGCTAAGGTATTGGCTAACAAAAAAAGATTAAGGATAAACAATGGTTCTTAAAGTGATAGTAACAAAGTAATGAGATCAACACTTAGAATTCAACTTTTGATTGCAACACCCAACTATAAACACAAAGGGGAGATTCGTACAACTTTAGGGTCAGATTCACATTTTTGGACCCTTCTTCAGCAACCAACAGTTATGAACTCATTCTCACTTCTTTTCAACCTCTCTTTTTTCTTTTCTCCTTTTTTTTTTTTCAACGTTTTTCTTCTTTTTTTTTTTTTTTTCTTTTCTTTTCTGTTTTCTTTGAAACATAAGAACTACTTCATTGGAAAATCCTTCCCCCACACTTATTTTTCTGCATATTGTAAATCAAAAGGAATTGCCAACAAGTCATGCTTCACTATTCTTTAAGAATAAGGGTATGGATATTCCTATACTAGGCTAGGTAGGGATAATGCAGGCTAACAAAGAAAATAGGCTAAATAAGGCTCAAAGGCGTTAAACCTACAATACATATGCAAGGGATAAGGCTTTTTGGCTCTGGTGATAACTAAACAACTTCATCTTGTTATTTGTCATGCAATCAATTTTATACTTTGAATGAAATGGGCATGAGTTCTAGTATTTGGAACTAAAATGATGAAAAAGCTTTCTAAGTAGCAACCAAACAAAGAAATAATGAGATCATGCAACGACTTTAGAAAACAACAATATCACATATTAATAACTCTCCAAACAAAGAATAGGCTCAAGTCTCATAGGATTGTAGCATTAGTTTGACTTTCTTCCTTCAAGCATGTTCCAAAAATTGATTTTTTTTTTTCTTTGTGATTATATGTGAATTTGTAAATGACAACTACAACTAAGTATTAACCAAAGAGCATATCAAACTTCCACCCATGTTTGTAACTTTCTTTAATAGTCATGCAATTAAAAACAAATCCTCATCATTGTGTTGGAAGGTAGCCTAAAACACACAAGCAACAAAAACGACTCTTTTTGGTTTTTTTTTTTTTTTTTTCAAATTTTTTTATATGACACACAATAAAAGCACTTTAAAACAATGAATAACAACATTAGTAGTGATAGGTGGTGAAATTCAAAAATAAGTCATGAAAAGCAATCTGTTTACACCCCCCCAACTTAAACCAAACATTGTCCTCAATGTTTCAAAAATAAACTTAAACAAGAAAACAACAAAAGATAACTAGCAAACAAGACTATCATGGCAAAGTAAAAACAATAAAGAGAAGGGTAAAAGAAAGCAAATCTGGTTGTAGGAGCCGAAAATTCCATGGTTTCTTTATTCAAACACATGGGTTGCCTCCCAAGAAGTGGTTGCTTTACCGTCTTCTAGTCGGACAATACCTTCATTTAGTCCTCATTAGGACCAGTGGCATGGAGTTGATCTTTGAATGGAAGGTGATACTTGAAATGATCCGGTAATGGTTTAAATTCTAGAGTGGGTGCCTGAATCATTGAAATCAACAACATGTTAGTAGAAAACGAAATTGAAATTTGAGGAGGTGGCTTACCTGTGTGTTGCGACAAGAACTCAAGGACAAACACTTCTTTGAAAGTTTTAGGAATGTTGCTCTCGGCCAGATTTTGGGTGAGGGCAATGACTTGTCCCATGTCATAAAATTCAACTTCTTCGGGGATAGTTGTCTCAAGTACATCCTCTTTGATGAATTCTAGATATTCCCTAGCCACTTCTTTCTCTTGAATCCATCTTCTTGTTGTACAAAGCTCTTTAAAAAATTCAGCGCATTCTGGAACTTGCTTTATTGTACCAAGAATCGGGATATTAACGTGCACATTTGGGAAGGTTTCGAAGATTTCTTTCTCTCTCTTCTTTCTTGAATTGCAAGAACCTGCAAGGAATGGGGATATTTGATGGAATAAGGTTAGAAAGAATTGAATTCGGAACAACCTTACTAGAATTGGATGGTGGTGGAGCTATGGTAGCTGCGGCAATAGGATTAGAGAGGATTGGGTGTTGCGGCAAGGCTTCTTCAAAGCTTGCCATGGATGAGTCTTCCTCTTCATCAGACAATAGCTCTTTGTCCACTTCTAGGCTATGGTTGGACACCTTCAAATCACCTGCAACCTCCATACCACTTCTCAAAGTGACAGCTTCAGCGATTTCAAATTCTCCCATCGAATTGACAATAGTTGAGCTGGAGAGTTCGCTTTGTTCTCGAATTTGTCTCATGAATTTTGCAATATGTCCAAGTTGATTTTTCAATTCAACCATCTCTTTAACTTGGTTTTCTAAGTCCTAAGTCAAAGAAGCACAAGAAGTATTTAGTGTTTGAAGAATTTTATCATAATCCATGGACATACTTGAATATGGTTGGAATTGTTGTGGGGGAATTTGTGGTGGTTGGATAGGTCTTGAATAAAACTCTTGAGATGGCTGCCAATATCCTTCTTGTTGAACTTGTTGAGGTTCACTCCACATAAAATTTGAATGATCTCTCTAACCTGGATTGTAAGTGTTGGAAAACAAGTCGTTCCTTGATTGATTATGGCCTTGATAACCCCAAACATTGACATTATCTCAACTTCCATTCTCAATTAATTGAGGATGTTGATTAGTTTGATATCCTTACCTATAGGACACACCAAATGTAGGTACACTTTGCATTGTGGACTTTTCGATATACTGCGATATAAGAGAAGTAAGATTCGTCATTTGAGCTTGAAGATTAGCAATTGCCATGCCCTGCTTCTCTAGTACCTGAAATCAAAGAAATAAAACTAAATCAACTATCAAAAGAAAAATAAACAAAAAACAGAGGGATTAACAATTTTACTAATCCCCGGCAACGGTGCCAAAATTTGATGTGGTAGAAACCAACACACAAATTAAAACCTATAAATTATGCAATCCTAGTACGAGTAAGTAGGGATCGTTCTATTCCGGGGATTAGAAGGGATGCTAATCAACACAAATTAAACTTATGAAACTGAAAACTAAGTTAAACTAACAACAAAACAATGGCTGGTGGGATTTTGGATGAATTTGATTAAAACAAAAGTAAATGGCAGTAAGTTAATTAAGTTGTGGATGAAGGGATAGCTAAAAGATTCTTTTCCACACATGAAACATATGCATACAAATCGATTTCCAATTATTCTTCTTATAAACCATGAATGATAATGCCCCAAATTAATTGTGAACAACACTAATTAACTCTTAGATTTTCTTAAATTCATTGAATTGGATTGAGCGACGTAACCAAATTATTCTTCTCAAGTTCCCTAACTATGAAAAGCATGATAGAGATACATCTCAAAGATCATTCAGTTCTGTGAAAATCATAAGCATTGACAAATCATTTGTAACTATGAAAAACATGATACTCTTGCCAAGAATTTACTTAACTCAATCATGACTAGTGACTTTTACTACTTACAAATATAAGTTCATAACGATTAGGTGAAATTCCCTTATATTCTAGCATCAAATCCCTGCATGCAAACTAAGTGTGCACCCTTAATAAACATACAAAAATAAGTTCTCTATAAAGTAGATAAGTAAGTCGCATACATGTTTTACGAACCAATAACTGGATGTAATCAATTTATATAAAATATATGATCATAGCTTTGAATTCACCTCTAACTAAAAAGAAACTTAGTTACACATGTTCATAATAACTGAAAAGCAATCTAAAATAAACATTGAACCTTAAAACAAAGATAGAAAGAACTTTGAAAATTTCAGCAACTTCAATGGATGAATGGTAGGCATGGCACACTCTAAATCTCTGCATGAATTTCATATATATAGGGGAAAATGGCTGAATCCAAGGAGGAAAGGGTTTTGGCATTTTGAATTATTTTAGGACTCTAAAAATCAGGTAGAGAGTCTAGGAATGTGATTAGGATTCCTCCTTGCAGCTGAAGATAAGATAAGATAAGATAAGATAAGATAAGATAAGATAAGGTTGGATAAAATAAGATAAAGTTGGATAAGATAAAATAAGATAATGTTCCTCTCCAACTACGATTCCTCTTTCTTGTCTAATTCCTTGCCTTCCAAGCCTCAACTTTAATTTTTCCATATTTTAGCACATATCTAGCACCATTTAAATACCAAAAACGTTCAGCCCATATGCTATCCACGCCTGCTATCCAATCCAAGTCCAAAACTACTCCAAATTGCTCCATTTAGCTATTTATTGTCATATTTACCAACTAGACCTACAATAATACGAAAATAACATAAATTGCCAAAATAAATGGAAATTAACTAAATAAATGCAAAGAAATAAGATAACAAAGTCGCATAAATATGCTCCTATCAAGTAGAAAAGCTGTTTATGGTTAAAACCTAAATTTTCCGGATAATTTTTTTTTTCTTTGTTTTAACCCAAGAGTTGGAGATGGTCTAAGGATGAAAGTACTCTTATGAATTTTTTTTCAAAATTAAGAAAGAAAAATTTGATATTACATTTTTTTTTTTTTTTTGAGAAAAATGTTCTTAAAGTCACTCGGTACTATGATCTAATGGTATTCCTCTTTGCTTAGAAGTGAGAAGGTCTTAGGTTCGAATCTCGTGTATGGAGAATTCAATACCAAACTTGGCTGTCCATTATGTGACTTAGCTGAACTCCCCCTCCCCCTAGTGTAAATACATCGATGTACTAAAAAAAAAAAAAAAAAAAAAACAAAACAAAACAAAGATGCATACGGCGCATGTTAGTGCTTCTCTTAAAGCAATTCCACCCAAAAAAATGGGTTGGCCCAAAATCCATTTAATCCACCCAAATGAATAATAATTGACTACAATAAATAGTATTTGGCCAATTGCATCTCCACCTCTAAAAAATGAGTTGGGCAAGAGTCTAGTCAATTCGTATTAAAATATTATTAATTTTTTTTATAAAATAATAAAAATAATTTTATTTTTAATTTTGGATAGAATTTTTAATCAATCTTGTTACGCCACGTGTCATTTCCTGAAAGTACAACTTTTGTGAAAGATGGTTGGGTATTTATATAAAAAAAAATTCGTTTAATTTTTTGGTATTTTTAAACAATTTTTACAATTTTTTTTTCATTGCAGGAATGCGCTCCCACGCTCGTGTATATCCAACGCGCCAATCGCAAAAAAGAACTTAGCTCGTGGCTGATGTCAGCATGACGTCAGATGAGTCGATTCCTCCCTCAGTCCATTCTACGCCGGCCTAGAAGATGGGGTGAACTTTGGGCCGGCCTATTTTAGGGGTGGAGTGGGTTTTGGGACTATTTGCTCTTAAAAACCCTACCAAGCCCGAACTCTATTTCTTTGCGCTTCTTATCAAAACCCTAACTCTACGTCTCCGTCCGACCGCTGTCTCTTGCTCCACATTGACTCCAGAGCCCTGCAACCCCTGCGAATCCTGCGACCCTCATCGCCATGGTAATTTTCTCTCTCTTCCGAGCCCCAAAGTCTCTTCATTTCCCTTCTAATGCTTACAAAAAACCTGAATGCAACATTTTTGGTCTTCGAATTTTGTAGACTGGTCGCTTAATTTCTTGTACTTGTTGTTCTTACAGGCTCCCAAGAAGGATAAGGCTCCTCCACCATCCTCAAAGCCTGCCAAGTCTGGCGGAGGCAAGCAGAAGAAGAAGGTCTCTTTGTATTTCCTACCCAGAATCCGTTTCTCTAATATTTGGGGCATTTGTTTGATTGTTTGGGATACAGTACATGAGTTGTTTTTCTCTCATTGATTTTTGTGTGTGAAAATGTGTGAGGAATTTCTCATTTTTTTTAGAACTTTGATGGATTAACAGAAGTGGAGCAAGGGAAAGCAAAAGGAGAAGGTGAACAACATGGTTTTGTTTGATCAGGGGACTTACGACAAGCTGCTTTCCGAAGTTCCGAAGTACAAGCTCATTACTCCTTCCATCTTGTCTGACAGACTAAGGGTATGATTCCGAGTCCGACTTCATTTTTCTTCTGTATGATTGTCTACATAGGGAGTTGTTAGTCTGTATAAATGTCCCTTATTTTGGAAGTCTAAGTATATGTTTGAGTTACATAATGGTTATCTAATATTAATTGTCATAATGGATTTATAGTTTTTTGGTAAACCTATTGACGAAAACTTACTGCGGGCATTGATGAAGTGATTAAAGTGATCTATGATCTTTACAAGTTCATTCTTTTATCTCTTTGGCACACTGTATCTATCTACTTACATTGTATTGCATATTTGGTATACTCTTTGTTAGTTCTTTATTTTTTTAAACGATTGTACGTTTTCAATGTAAACAAATTTTCAACTTTGTAAAAGGGTTTGTTCCAAATTGTTGTTTTCACCCTGTTCTATTTAAAGGCATGATTGATTTCTCACTAAATACACATAATGGATGTAAATTTGTTTCAATTGTTGATGTGCCTCGCTTCTATTCACAATCATGATTCACATTTTTACATGTCAAACAATACCTGCGCAATTACTCGATATAATTGGATAGTTATGTTGTGTTTGTTATTAGCTTAAAGTCTGTCTTAGGCAAGCTGTAATTTGTGCTGCATATTGAGGTTAATTATCCCCGTGGTCTTATGACTTCTGTTGTTCTTTCCTGCATACTTGCTCTCTGCTAGAATCAATTAGGAAAGTTTTGTAACTGATTGTTTCTTAAAATACCCGACACCAGTAAATTATAAGCTTTAAACTATCACCAGTAAATTATAAGCTTTAAACTATCAGGCTTGATTTGGGCTGTCATGATTTAACTTAATGTCCTTCGTTTTAATAGAATATCAGGGGACCTTGTATAACGTTGCAGTATATCAGTTTTCCTTTTCAGTGCTTAAGCAGCTCCTCATCCTTTTCCATACCTCATACTCTCCTCCAATTTTCTATTCTTCCTGTGCTAGGATTTTCTTTTTGTTTTTCAACATCTCTCGACTTTTGGACTGTTTATTTCACACTTTGGTTGGTAGGGTTCTGTTTTCTTTCAAATCCGGGGACTGATGGAAAGCTTTATAATTGAGTTCATTGCATTTATGATTCTTTTCTTCTCACTTTTCATCACATCATGTCACATCATGTCTGTTGTTATTACTGATTGTCAAGTGAGAAACTTGTATACATATATTCTCCCATGTTGTACTCAAATTGTAGTTGAGGATCATCATGGGGGCATAAACGTGTATGGTGATTAAAATTCAAATGCTTCGTATGCATGCAGCATACATAGGCACTTGTTAAAGTAAAAATATAATTTTTTTGTACTGTCCCAACGATTGTTCCTGAGAACCATCCCATCATGCTTAAACTCCACATGTAGCTTTTATAATGATATTGGATTACAAATGTAGGTTTAATTTCTCTACATATATTGCATTGTGTTTTCAGTTGCTGATTATATAACAATTTGCACGTCTTTAACCTATTGGTCGATGAAGTGGTCGTTAACTTTAGCCGATGCTAAAGTAACTGAAGATTATTTCTTTTTTCTTGTTTTTTCAGATTAATGGATCATTGGCTCGCCGTGCAATTAAGGATTTGATGGCAAGGGGTTCCATTAGGCTGATAGCTGCTCATGCTAGCCAGCAGATATACACCAGAGCCACCAATACTTAAACGGGAAAGATGTTAGTTTTCGGTCATGGAGGCACAAGTATTCACCTTTTTTGTGATGTTAGGGAAAACTATTGTCTTTTTCATTTTGTATGGTGACTATATCCGTCGTTTTATTTTTCCATTATTTTCGACAGTTTATTTTATGCAACTGATAATGTATTGTGCTGTAACTTTGCCCTCTTTTGGTCGTGGATTTTATTCGAACAAAGGTTTTGCCCTGTTATCTGTCGACTCTGTTTGTATTTGCATCCTTTGGTTTGCCCTGTCCATGGCTCGAAACCTATTCTCTGACCAGGAGAAAAGCTTGGGCGTGTAGCCGCAGGGTTTTGATTAAGTTGTAGGTATAAATTGTAAACTAACATGGTTGCGCATTATGGTATGAGAACGCCACCACTATGACGCCTCGTGCTCAATGACGAAAATCTTGGGTTGAGAAGGTTAGATCTAGGATTTCTGTGGGGTTTACATTTATTAGGAGCCCTATTGATTAAGGATACAAGATAGGAAGTAATAGATATTATCCCGAATTATTTGACGCGGTAAAGTTATAATTAATGGGAATATCTATCCTGTTAGGTTATGAATTTTACAAGTGTTAAATATACGTATTGCGCTCTCTTTATGGGCCATAAATCGAGTAATCTTACCTATAAATATCACTCTTAGGTCCACATTCTCATATACAACATTCTAGCACACCATTCCACCCGATATAGGAGTGTATAAGGCATGTAGAGAGAGCGGAAGATCTTTTCTTGTTGCTACTGTTCTCGGTTCACCATTTGCTTCGTTTCAATGACTTCTCAAGGTTAGAACTATTAGTGTGCATATATGTTGTATATATTGCTATCTCGTAGACATGATTTGGGAGATTCATTAAATCGATGAATGCATCTAGCTACAAACAAAGCAATTTCAATCACACGTTCCTTAAGCCTAAATATAAGGTTGCCTTGGTTGTTTGCTTTAATGATATGTTGGTAACCAGGAAATGATCTCGTTGAAAAAAGAAAGTTTAGAGGTATTTGTTTAGAGAATTTGAGATAAAAGGATTGTGGCACTTTGAAGTACTTTCCTGGAATTTGATTGAGCAAGATGAAATACCAACCAATAAGAACAATATTAGTGATAGGATTAAAAGCACACCACAAAGTAGCACACAAATGTCCTATTGATTTTCCTTATTAACACTAAGATTTGTCAATTGTAGCATATGAAAATAAGGGTCTTTCCCGTAGAAGATTGTTTTATCTAACTACTTAAAATATCACAAAAACTATGTTGCTGTCTCTACTGACCAGTCACCGAAAAATAATTATTAGACCGACTTACACTTATCTATAGTCTACGACATTTTATATGAAGACACTAGACACACAGAGCTACACTCATGCAAATTTTTGGGATTTTTGGAGTTGATTTGCTATTTAAATTAAATCGAACAAAAACGGAACAGAAACAAATTTTTAAGTAGTTCACAAATTAAGAAAAACGAGTTAGCGGAATTGCTATCCACCACCAAATAATCATGCAAACATGTTATGTTTCATTCAAATTCCTTTCATTTTCGGATGAAGATGCTCAAGTTGGCTCAATGTTAGAACTCAACCTATTACTCTTTCTTATGTAGTATGTTAAGAGAATGGCGTTTTCAACTTAACTTAGTCCCTAACATGCAATCTAGAATGGTGTGTTCATAGATTTAACAAGTAGAAATCATTAAGAACGAAAAGAGTTTGAGTCATCATAAGACATCGTAAGTACTAGCGTTGTCTTATTTATCCTAGAAATTGGTTCACATGTTAATCGCAATTAACAAGTACTACTCTAGAACATATGTAGGTCCTCGTTTAACAAGGGCAGACACACACATATTCATAGCATTAGAATCCTATGTATGCTTACTAAGTATGCATCTGTAGAAAACACATAAAGAATTCATCAATGAGACAAGTAGTGAATCAATTTTCATCCGTTCATAAAAATAATTCAAACGAAATGTCATAACAAACTTGCAATCATATTCGGGGCTTCAAAACAGCCCCTAACTACTAAAAATTTGGTTACACAATCCTTAAGTTAAAACAAAAGATAGACATGAGTTTGAGAAAATAGAACCGAAAGAAATCGACTGAGGCTTTTCTCTTTCCTTCCTTCCCCAACGCTACTTTTAAACCAATTCTTGCTGCATCCTTTTCTTCTTCCTTAACTCACCCACTAATAGCCATTTAGTAATGACAATAAGTGAGAGGAAACGGTAAAACAATTGTAACTCCTTGGGTAGCCTTTATGCCAATTACTCACTCTTAATCCCCATCTTTAATTCCATTTCCTCTGATATTTGAATAGATGTCAACTGGTTTGTTCTTGACTGCATCAGTTTTGGCTGCTAGATTTATTGGATTTATTGCTTTCAATGCTTTCTTGTCAGTTACAAACTGCTCAGCCTCTTGGGAACCTTTTAGTGTTAAAACGGCCATAACTTCTTCTAGAAAAATGATATTAACAATTCACGAAATGCTCCCGAAAATAGACATCCGTAGCTTTCCAAGCATATAAGGCTCATTCTCTAATTCATTCTGAGCTGTCTGCAACTTGCTTCCAAAGTCAGCTGACCTGCACAGGCAGTTTTGACGAATTTGTTACTTAAAATCCCACTTGGGGTATTTTTTCTTTTCTTTGCTTGACAAATCCTACAAAACACAAAATCAAAGTAAATAGCTCAAAAATATAAGGAACTAATTAAGAAAAGACAAGTGAATTTGATATAAAATTTATATAAATATGAGCTTATCAAATAGCCCTACACTTAGCTTTTGCTAGTCCTCGAGCAAAACAAAGAAAACATGAAAAAGTAGCAACATGAAAAACATTAGCTTCCCCCTATGTGACCCTCATAGAATTTCATTCAAAGAAACAAATCATCAAGGACCTTAGCTAGCACCAAACAAGTTAATCCAAGCTCATCTTCCTTATTCAAATGTTAACAGCGACCTTTTAATCATCCTTGAAGTGTAGTGTGTGTAATAGTCATGCTAATACAATTTCAAGTTTTTTTTAAAACACCACATGCAAACTAGTGACCTTCTTACGGGACATACACTCAATCACACATATGTTTAGTTTAACGTGTTTCGCTCAAAGAGTCAAATGTGAAAGATCTACCATAAGCTTGCATAAAGATCTCATCTCCACAATCATAATTGCAAAACTAAAATCAAGAGGACTTTTATTGGATATAATGAGGCTTAGGGAGAGGGTTATGGAAATGAAAGGATAGGTAAACACAAGTTCCAAGCTACATTGCAAGCAATTCTCTTGTTGAGATTTATAAGAACTCAAGCTCTCCAACCACTCTACTAATACCTCCAATCACACCCCTAAACTTTTTATTTGCTTTGTATACAAGTTTTTTTTTTCTTCTTCTTCTTCTTCTTTCTTTTCTTTTTTTTTTTTATTTTTTTTTATTTTTTATTTTTATTTTGAACCAATTTTTGCACATAACTAAATACAAACATGAAATACCCCCACACTTATTCTTTTGCCAAATTCCTTCAAAGTACTTCACAAACATTTCTCATAAGACAATCTCACATTGCTCACTAGCTAGCTTGGAAAGGGTAAGGAAAAATGTGTAAGGTATAAGGGTAGGCATGGTGATAAGAAATAAATGGCTCAACATATATGGCTCAAATTGGCAATCTAATGATATCATTTTTCTTTAGGAAACATGCTTATTTGGGCCATGGTGATAAACCTAATGCCTCTATCCTTTTCAAGTTCATGCAATCAATGACAAACATTTCGAAAGATCGTTGTGCAAGTTCTAGAGATGTAAGTCACATAAGTTCATCACACATGAAAGAATATGAGTGTATGAAAAATGCACACACTTTCAATAGGCTCAAAAACTCACATAGGTTGTATATGGTCACTATATTCACATACAAAGCTTTAAGTCATGCTTTAGTTTCACATCAACAAGGCTATGTGTTTTGGTTTTTCAAAGATGATTAAACATGTACAAGGCTAACAAGGGAATAAGGAATTTCACACAATACATGCTTACTAAGTTCTTGATCACCGTGGTTCTAATTGAGTCCAATTATATCATTGGTCGGGAAACTAATAAAAATCTAATTCAAAACAATAAAGAAAATAAGACTATATTTTTGGATTTTCAAATTTTCTGAATGTTTTCTTTTTTTGGGTTTTTTTTTTTTTTTTTTAGGGTAAACAAAACTAATTAAGAAAACTAAAAGCAACAACAAGGAAACAAATTAAACCAGTTCTTAGTCAAAGGGACGAAAATTTTCAATTTGGTCAATTTGGTCATTTTTTCAATCCTTACCCCCAAACTTAAACTAGACATTGTCCCCAATGTCATAAAACACAATAATGCATAAAATAAAAAATAAAATAAAATAATAAGAAACAAAATAAAGCATTTGGATTGAAAACTTCCTCAATTTGCAGTAAAATCAAACGATGACCCCCAAACTTCAATTCTGCAATAAACTCCAAGGGTGGACATAACCAAAGATTCCTACAAAGAAAAGAAATAATTCAGCTTAGCACGCAAGAAAACTCAGAAAAAACAAATGAAAAATTGAAAATGACATAAAAGACAATGAATAGAAATATTGGGTTGCCTCCCAATAAACGCTTGCTTTTACGTCCGCAACCGGACGATACCATGAGTAATCATCCAAGGGGAGCTAGTTCTTGGAGGGGTACAACCTCCACATCATGCTCCGCAAAAGACTCATAATGTAGGGCTGGTTCTTGGACTTTCGAGTATGCATATACTACGAAGAGTACCTGAAAAAAACAAAAAACAAAAACAAAAACACTAATTATACAAGAAAAGAAAACAATAGAAAAATAAGTAAATAGAAATAACAATCCCCGGCGACACGGCGCCAAAAATTTGATAGGATTAAAAGCACACCACAAAATAGCACACAAATGTCCTATTGATTTTCCTTATTAACACTAACATTTGTCAATTGTAGCATAGGAAAATAAGGGTATTTCCCGCAGAAGATTGTTTTATCTAACTACTTAAAATGTCACAAAAACTGTGTTGCTGTCCCTACTGACCAGTCACCGAAAAATAATTATTAGACTGACTTACACTTATCTATAGTCTACAAAATTTTATATGAAGACACTAGACACATAAAGCTACACTCATACAAATGTTTGGGATTTTTGGAGTTGATTTGCTATATAAATTAAATCGAACAAAAACAGAACAGAAACAAATTTTTAAGTAGTTCACAAATTAAGAAAAACGAGTTAGGGGAATTGCTATCCACCACCAAATAATCATGCAAACATGTTATGTTTCATTCAAATTCCTTTCATTTTCGGATGAAGATGCTCAAGTTGGCTCAATGTTAGAACTCAACCTATTACTCTTTCTTATGTAGTATGTTAAGAGAATGACGTTTTCAACTTAACTTAGTCCCTAACATGCAATTTAGAATGGCGTGTTCATAGATTTAACAAGTACAAATGATTAAGAACGAAAAGAGTTTGAGTCATCACAAGGCATCGTAAGTACTGGCGTTGTCTTACTTATCCTAGAAATTGGTTCACATGTTAATCGCAATTAACAAGTACTACTCTAGAACATATGTAGGTCCTCATTTGACAAGGGCAGGCACACACATATTCATAGCATTAGAATCCTATATATGCTTACTAAGTATGCATCTGTAGAAAACACATAAATAATTCATCAATGAGACAAGCAGTGAATCAATTTTCATCAGTTAATAAAAATAATTCAAATGAAATGTCATAACAAACTTGCAATCATATTCGGGGCTTCAAAACAGCCCCTAACTACTAAAAATTTGGTTACACAATCCTTAAGTTAAAACAAAAGATAGACATGAGTTTGAGAAAATAGAACCAAAAGAAATCGACTGAGGCTTTTCTCTTTCCTTCCTTCCCCAACGCTACTTTTAAACCAATTCTTGCTGCATCCTTTTCTTCTCCCTTAACTCACCCACTAATAGCCATTTAGTGATGACAATAAGTGAGAGAAAATGGTAAAACAATTGTAACTCTTTGGGTAGCCTTTATGCCAATTACTCACTCTTAATCCTCATCTTTAATTCCATTTCCTCTGATATTTGAATAGGTGTCAACTGGTTTGTTCTTGACTGCATCAGTTTTGGCTGCTAGATTTATTGGATTTATTACTTTCAATGCGTTCTTGTCAGTTACAAACTGCTCAGCCTCTTGGGAACCTTTTAGTGTTAAAACGGACATAACTTCTTCTATAAAAATGATATTAACAATCCACGGAATGCTCCAGAAAATAGACATCCGTAGCTTTCCAAGCATATATAGCTCATTCTCTAATTCATTCTGAGCTGTCTGCAACTTGCTTCCAAAGTCAGCTGACTTGCACTGGCAGTTTTGACGAATTTGTTACTTAAAATCCCACTTGGGGTATTTTTCTTTTCTTTGCTTGACAAATCCTACAAAACACAAAAACAAAGTAAATAGCTCAAAAATATAAGGAACTAACTAAGAAAAGACAAGTGAATTTGATATAAAATTTATATAAATATGAGCTTATCAATTAGCGACTTGTTGGGTGTTCTAATTAGCTCACACGAGGTTCAACCAAATTTAACCAACCATAAAGATTAACACTCTCGAGGACTAAATTTTACGAGTTGGAGAACTACTGCAAAGGCACCAAAAGGAAAATACCTTATCAAACTTTTAATGATCTTGCAATCGCCGACAAAGAAGTTATGTTATGAGTCACCTCCAACAAATGTCAAGCTTCCTCCTTGTAGCTTGTTAAGTGCAAAAACCACAAAACTAGTAAACAAAGTCGTCGCTCTAAAATTCAAATTTGAGCAATAAGGCATACATATAGTAAAGGTGCTCATCAATAAAGTGAGAGAGCGACCACAACTACAAAAACTTTCATTTCAAAGAGAAAGAGCGGTCACAACCTAGAGGGATCTCCTTGATAGAGCAAGAGAGCGACCGCTACAAGAAATAAGGATGAACAAAGAAAGAAATAAACCAAGAAGAATTGTCGTTGACCCTAACACCAAAGACAACCCTAACACCAAAGACAAGTTGTCAATGAGAAGGATTTTTTTTATTTTCTTTTATGGATCGGTGGAGACGAGATTTTATCTACGTGGGACGTATAAATAGAAAAGAAATTTAACCAATTATATCTTATACCTATATTTTATTATTCATTAACCACCGTTTCTTATATTGAGGATTTAAGGGACAAATGCATTTCTGATGCAGTCCTATTAGATTAGAAATGTGATTGTGTGAATCCTATCATATCTGGGGTATTCTTAAAGGATTTTACATATCTCTTAGACTATATATTATACTATTAGAATTGTAATCCTATTGGGGTAAAAAATTTACCTTCCCTACTACTATAAATAAAGGCACGATAGGGTGAGATAACACACACCTCATAATTACACATCTCTCTCTTTCTCTCTTTGTCCTTTATATGATTCAGTAAATAAGGCCTACAATACATTATTAGCATGCTCTCGACGCTGTGTTAAGGAGAGTTTGATCTTTAACCAGGAGAGTATTACATTTTAATCATTCTTTTATGATTAATTTATTATTTTATTGAATTAATCTACATGCTAGTGATTCAATTTAATTTTTCTTTGTTGAACGTGATACAATGCATTGGAGATGCAATTTTGGCTTTTCGAGAAGGATCTTCTACAAATTCAAAGGCTTAGTTGTCTTCGGCCAAGGCCAATCAGGTTCTTTTAAAATAAATTAAGATATTTGAAATGACCATGAAGCATGAAAACATTCCCCATGATGCATGAACCCCCTACATTTATATATTCATTCTGATCTATACATTGTATATGTTCATATATTTGGCAATATATGTATGTGTGTGTGTGTGTATATATATAAATGGGGATTAGATGTGGGGCCCACTCTACAACGAATTTCAATGATTCGAACCATTTATTTTGTTAGTCTCGATTCATAGACCATCTTTGCAAAAATTCAATTCAATCCGGAACCATTTGCCTATTTAATTATCAAGATCAAATTTCATTGTTTGTTATAGAACAAAGTATTCATTCATTTATTTGAATCCAATTAGATGTCTTAAATATTTTCGATTTGACTAATATTTTGCAAGGATGATCTATGAGGTACAACTTGAAAAATAGATGGTTTGGATCGTTAAAGGCTTCCTACACACACACACACACACACACATTCATGCATTACGTAATTATAACTAGCTATTTGGAATTTGTGAGTCAAAGAATCAAAAGAAAATAGAAGCACTTTTGGGTTTTCCAAACCCTAGAGTTTGAAAAAAAAGAGAAAGAAAATTATTTTTAGGGAAAATTGCAATTGAGCCTCGGCTCCCAGCCGTGCCAAGCCTGCAGCTTGAGCCAGTGACATGGCGCTGGGCTTCACGCCCATGTCTCATCCCAAGAAGTCAGCGAGTCGCTGGGCTTCTCGCGCAAAACCAAAGCTAGCATATGCTGGGCTTATCCCGAGCCTCAGCCCACCAACCAGTAATCTCCGAGCTTCTAGGCTTTGCTTCCACGTTTCGGCCCGCCTCCAGTAGCCTTCTATTTTGCTGGGCCCGTCTCTTCCCCTTGGTCCACTTTATGCTGCAATTGCATCTTGCCTACTTGCATGGGCTGCCCCGTGCAGCTTGGCCTGAGCCCAAGTCTGCAGCTTTTACTGCAGGGCCCTATTCTGGACAACATCGAACAATCCTTTGCTTGTCTTTTTTCAACCTGCACCTATATTATTCTAGTGCCCGATTTCACAGCCTTAACTAATTTTTAGGGGTTTTCTATTGCGTGGCATGCAACCATCTAGCCCAAAATATGGTCTAAAATTTTATATTTCTTTGCTTTTATGATCGACCCCGTATGGTTCGACCAATTGAATTAATTAAAAGTGACCAGTAGTCAATTAATCTAACATTACATTCAAAATTATTGGCATGAAGCCCACTTTTGGAATGTAACAATTTAATATTTTATTCTTTTCTTTGAACCGTTGACTCCCTTTCATAGTCCTGAAGTACTCACACTTGAGTTCCTGAAGCAACCCAAATCCACTATGCTTAGTTGTATATTGTACTATGTGTTCTTAAATGTACCTCCTTTTATGAACTGGAAGATTCATAACTAAACTCGAACCTGTAGTTTCGAATTTAGTGCCTTTGAAACCCGAAGTTTTCATAAAACAATACACCCATGTATACCTAAAGTTTTTTCGTGTAAACCATGTCTTAGAACCCAAATGTTCTAACTTTGATGCTTATGGATATCTTATTTCCATAGCACCAATCACAATCTTGTTCCCTCAATTCAGTGGATTGTCGAATCATAACAAGTTTGATTTCATTGATTTGAACATTTCTTGACAGAAACCACTTTATGTAGGTACAAGACGTGAATCTCCACTTGACTATCAAGAAGCTGAGATACCATTGAAGCCAACAATGGCATGGAAAAGCTGAATTAGCCTATGTCATGATCTTCATACGAAGACTTATGCCCAATGCATAACAAACGGAAATACCTCCTGAACGATGATTCCATGGCTTTTTGGCTTGCTTCTACGGACTGTCTAATCATGAAAGATATTGCTTGAAGAACACCATGATTACGTCCATGAATGAGTACGATTTTGAAGTTTATAAATCTGATCGAATTTTGACTGGAGAATACTTTTCTCGTCATTCCTTGATTCTAACTCGCTCCTGAAGCAACAATATAGAGAGCAGAAGTTTACCAAATTATTGGGTCTGATTACTACCATAAATGTGAGAAAAAGGTAAAGACCCAGCTTCGACTGGAGTCTACTGAACGATATTGCTCTGCTTCGGCAATGGCCTACCGAACAGACCCCTTTAGCTTCGGTTGGAGCGTACCAAACCTAAGTTTGGGTTTGTCTATCACAATCCAATTTCGAGTTTGTCTTTACAACATATGGTAGAATCAGGGCCTACCAAGGTGTGGCATCATGCTTGAAGTGTGATCCTTGGCACCTAAGACCCAAAACTTCAAGAATAAGGGATATTTTTCGCATTCCTCAACTCTGCAGAATCTACTTTTATCTCGATGGAATAGATTAGTAGTTACACACTTGTTTGTGCCCCTACTAATGTCTTTGAGGAGTATCATTCTTGTAGCCAAGATGTGAGACTAATTTTGCTCCACTGAACACCGTTGGAAAAGCATAATTTTGACATGAATTACATTGTTGGCCGAATCCCCTATATCACTTTGGTTTACTTGGTGAACATTCTTTTATGTTCTTGGATTCATGTTTGATGTTTGTTTTTCGTTGTGGATAATCTTATTGATATTGTCCTCAAGTTTGAGTTAATTGAATCATGTTTCTAATACATGTGACTGAATTCAATTAAACATGTGATTAGGTACGAATGTGCGAAAGTTAGTTGTTTGGATGAATGTGATATTGTGCACACTAACCTTATACCTAAATCACATATCTAGCAACGACTTCATGTCTATCCAACCTGATGAAGAGCATTGGCACGCTCCTCGTTGTATGAATGGTACTAAATTACCATTTAAGAGACCTTTATTATCCCCGTTCCGGAAGAACGTCGTTGAGTCTTACGGATATTCGAGAGAACAATAATCATGAATGAAACCATTGATGAAAAATAGATTAGAATAACTTTGCACCACCTCCAAAAATGAGCCTGAAGCTTTGTTTTGGGGCTAATAGGCTGTCTCCCAATTGGGAACACACCATATGTGGCCGACCTAGAGCTAGGTGATTCGAGTAGCTTACTTTCTTTGGCACGACCTTTTGGGACACTTTGATCGAACAATGATGCCACAACGTATTTCCTTACCCGAAGTACGGATCATGTGCTTACAAGCACACTTTGCCAAACCTTCTCATTTGGGAAATTTGATTTCTATATCATCCCTCACAAAGATATGACATAACGCTCTTTTTACAGTGGATTCAAGGGAATATATGTGGACTAATCCAACCAAAATACGGACCATATAAATACTTTATGGTTTTGGTTGATGAATCAACAAACTCGTCACATGTTTTTCCACACACATTGTTGCTAAACCTTTTGGCTAATTTAAGGGTTCACCACCTTAATTATCCCATAAAGTTTGGAAGACTAGATAATGCTAGAGAGTTTATATCAAAGGTTTTCGATAAGTATTGCATTTCTTTTGCGTTTATAATTGTACATCGAATTCCTATCTCCACCGCAAAATAGCCTCTCAAAGTGATCATAAAGTGAAACTTAAATGATCGTCCGGACCTTGGTGAACGCACCGAGCTTTCGGTTTCAGTCTAGGGCAATGTAATATTGTACGCAGCTATGTTGGTCTGCCTTTAGGCCCATTGCCACTCAACCATTTTTGACGTTACAGTTGGTTACTGAGTACAAACCTGACGTTTCGTATTTACGCATTTGGGTGTGCATTCCATGTACCAAGTTGTGCTGCTGCAACATACAAATATGGGTACTCAAAGAAGGATGTGAATCTTTGTCGATTACGATTATCTTTCACACTAGCTTTCTTAGAGCCTTTGCAAGTGATATTTTTACTGCTAATTTCTAGACTATCACTTCAATGAGACATTTTTCCCGTCATTAGGGGGAGATAAAAACATCAATGTTCATGTAGAACGACGTGAATTTGTGTGGACATTGCCCACTTTGTCTCATCTCGATCATTATACTGCACAAATGTGATAAACAAGTGTGATGTATTCTAGCTTTCAGAATGTTGCTTTCAGAAGCATTTCTCTGATCTAGCTGAAGTGAAGAGACCATTTATCAGCTGCAAACATGCTTGCAAGGATAGACGTACTTCACGGACATCGAGTTAACATCCTCGAAGAGTGTGCTACCTCTATTGGATGGTTCGGTACACCGGCGGATAGCCAATCAATCTATCTCGGCCTGAAGCACGACATATCACATGGTTAATAGGATTCACTTCTCTAGAAGAGGAAGGTCATGACACAAAATGAATCTATACTTGATCCCTGTCTTAGATCGTTTCCACCTCACGAGATTAATCTAGATTACTCTCGAGACTTGAAGTTCTTGGTCCAGTATACTAGTTTGGATAAGATCATTGATGATGTTTTCACTAATATGGTAGTTATCGACATAAATGAAAAACGACGATATCAAACCATGTTTCGTTGATTAGTGACAACGTAGAACTGATTGGACAACCAAAATCACAATCCAGGTTTAATTCCTTACGAAAAGGTGTTAAGACCTATCGTTCATACACTACTTAAGGTAACCCTGTTGTGTTACAAGTGGGAAAGGAAGCGTAATAAGATGAATGAAATAGTACGATATAATGCAGGCCTTATGACACAAGGTTTCTCTCAAACGTTCTGTGATTGACTAGAACAATACGAATTTGGTTAGTGTTTCTCCATGGGGATATAGATATGGAGATTTACATGTAAGTTCCCAAAGAATTACATATACTAGTTCAAATAGTTCCAAACCACGGAACACCCTCTTAACTTGTTTGAGGCGTTCACTTTACGGATTGAAACAATCCGACAGATGTGGTATACCCATCCGTTTAAGTGATTATTTGATCAGTTAGGGATATAAACTAGGCCCTTGCGTGTTAAACTATGAAGTCTTATTCCAAATTGCTAGAGTTGCAGTTTATGTCATTGGCATGAATCTTACTAAGACCATGGATAAGCTTGAGAAACTACCTCGCACCTGAAGATGGAATTTGAGATGATGGATCTTGAGAAAATTCGTTTATGCCTTGACCTGAAGTTCAAGCATTGTTCTAATGGTACTTTGGTCTGCCAGTCGAACTACACCCCGAAAGTGTTACATTTGAGTATAGCTATAATCTTCCTACGGTACATGCATGAGAACCTTGAAGAGGTTATGGAATCCGAAGTTCCATATCCGAGTTCAACTTTGCGATTTGTTGTACTTAGCTCATTACGTTAGATATGACATCTCCTTCATTGTTGATCTCTTGGTAAAGATGCAACACCCCGCCTACATGCAACCACTGAATTGGTATTAAAGACGTATTTGTGTTACCCTGAAAGTACTACAGATCTGGGCTTATCCCAACACATCCCGAGCTGACCAACCCCTTTGATCCTCGAAGATGCTTGCCTTGTTGTTATGCTAATGCTGGTTACTTATCAAATCTGTACAGGGCACGCCCCCAAATGGTTATGTCTTTACTGTTAGGGATATCACAATATCTTGGAGGTCCATAATATGACCTTAATTGCGAAATCTTCGAATCATTCCAAGACTTACCTTACTTTACTACGCTACATGTGAGACATGGTTAAGAATTCTTGTTGAGCATATTCAAAGTACTTGCTGTTTTCATCAATCGTTGAGTCCCAAAGATGATCTATGAAGACTATGCCGCATGTATCAACCTGACCAAGACATGATACATCAACGAAATCATCGCTAAGACATATTGCGTCTACATCACATTAGCAAAGCATCAAGAGATTGAAGTCAGGCAAGCTGATCCCAGACAAACCTTGTTGACCTTTACACGATGTCACTGTCGAAATTAACCTTCCAAAAGCTTGTTCGAGGAATTGGTATGCCTAATGATTCATATGCAATGCTTACAGTTCTCATTTGGAAGTTATGTCAAACTCAGGGGGAATATCTAGAAGTATATTCACTTGATCTTAATGTACTCTTTTTTTCCTATGATTCAGAGCATTTTCCCTAACGAGGCACCCATCCTGGGCTAGTCATACCTTTGTGAGCTCTTCTACTTATGTTCAGAAGACGTATAGTTTTGACTTAATGCAACTTCTCACTTTTCTCCTTAGTCTATGGGTTTTTCTCTCACCTTAGGTTTTACCATAGCGAGGTTTTGTGAGTTTTACCTTTTATGCATTCTTCCGTTGTTTTGAGACTCGCATTTGCTCATTGCGTTGACGACTTCATCAACTATACTTACTTCATCGCTTAAGACCAGATGCGCCATTTGTTTGAGCATTTACACCCTCAAAGGGGAGTGTTGTAGTCCTATTAGATTATGAATGTGATCGTGTAAATCCTATCATATCTGGGATATGCTTATGGGATTCTACCATATCTCTTACACTATATATTCTCCTATTAGAGTTGTAATCCTATTGGGGTAAGAAATTTACCTTCCCTACTACTATAGATAAAGGCACAATGGGGTGAGATAACACACACCTCACAATTACACATCTCTCTTTCTCTCAAGTGTTGCCGCACCCCCTTTCTCTCTCTGTCCTTTATATGATTTAGTAAATTAGGCCTACAACAATTTCGTTATTTTTCAATGATTTAAAGAGTTTATTTTTCAATTCGTTGTTCATATATTATTTTAGCAAAAATTAGACAAATTCAAAACTATTAAAACATTCAATTGCAGTGAATAAAATAAATGAAGTTTCAAAAAAAAAAAAAAAAAAAAAGGCTAAAATAACTACCATTTAGTCCAACAGTCATGTAATTTCAGATTTTGGTGATTTTTCCTAGAAATGATCTTTAAAAGGAGATCTAAAAGATAAATTGTCACATCTTTGAAAGACAATGTTGATTGAGCCATATAAAGGTATTTCAGAGGCTCCTTAATTGAAGCTTACTAAATTTATTTATTTTAATTTTTTTCAACAAATAATATTATCTACACTAATGAGGAGGGGATATGCTAGCAATAATGTGGTTCAAATTAGCCTTTGGTGAGAATCAAACCTAAGACCTTTCACAAAATACCAATAGACCATAGTACAAATTGGTTAAGCTCACTAAATTTATTAATATTGGGTTTTGGTTGTGGGTGAATAATAATTGTGTGTGGGGTTAGGTTGAGTTAGGTGCAGTAACGGATCCAGGAAAAATTACTCGGACGGTCACATGTAGAAAATCACAAACATTCATTAGACATTTAATAACCTTAAAAATTAAACCATAGTTCCGTCATTAATAATTTTGTAGAACAAATAACAATACAAGTTACAATTATCTACGACGCGTTTTCATATTTTGAAGACACTACATATAGCTTCATTATCAATTAAGAAAATAATTGCTTTTAGTATAAATCAGCATACTATCACTCAACCATTGATCTTTTATTCGGTTATTGTTTGTACCTGACTTTGCCATTTTTAGCCCATTCAATTGAAGTCGTTCAATGAAAGAATAATTCTGATTTTACACGTGACTCAAGACAATTATCAATGATTTTTAGAAATATTATTATGGAATTATCAATAATTATTTCTAATTGTGATCATCATAGGAGATTTGACTCCTAATGCGAGTGTGGATCAGGATTCATGCATGGATAGGGTTAAAGATGATGGCTTTGGGTAATGATGAGATAAGAAACCTAGGTAAGCTAGGCTTTTGGCAATGATGTGATAAGCCTAGATAGGCTTTCATTTTGTTTGAAAAGTCTCTACTAGCCATCTGAAGGTAAATGACATGTGGATCAGTCTATCTTCCTGTAGTTTGAGTTGCAGTTGAATTCGACAAAGGAATTGGATCCGCTTTGGACCTTAGTGTCCAGAGCCTGGGGATCAATTCATCTAGACCACAAATTCAATCCAATGGTCCTCTTTAACTCATTTTCTTGGCCCACCACACAAAACCAATAACTATAATTTCTTTTACACACCAATCAACGGCCCAGATGATTTGATTCCTAGACTTCGGACACTAAGGTCCGAAGCGGATCCAATTCCTTCTACAAACACCATTAGGCCATGCTAAGAAAATATACAACCCAATAAATACAAAACTTTGTGCACCGATCGAGCTATCTTTAAACACAAACAAATCAGTCATGCACAAATTTTTGCTTTACACCAAACCCTCTCATTCTTAAGAAAACATTGACCTTTCTAACTTCATCGAGGACATCTTTAATTAGTCTTAACAACATTATGGTTGACAACCGACGACACCTTTAGTTAGTCTTAATAACACTGGAGCCGCAAAATCAAGCGACTGAGGAAGACTTCTAGTTAGTCTTAACAACAAATCTTTGAGATCAGATAGTTCTTTATCCAAGTCTTGACCAATAAGGAATCTTTAAGTCCTTATTGGAAGATGTCAGTTCGTTAGCTTTCTCGGTGAAGTGAGGTGTTCCCACGTTGTATCGTTCCGCACATTGAAAGTTCAATTTATTTTATGATTGGATATTCAGAAGTACGTTTTATAGCTTGGCATTCAGATGGTTGAACAACATGTATAATCAAGGTACTTATCTCTTTAGAGTATTTGCGTCCGTACAGTCTGGTACCAATTCGGCACACTTATATTTGCATAAATATGATTACATCAGCTAAGCCCGGTGCCCACGATTCATAAACTTTGAAGAAATTGGCAGTCTTGTTAATAAGCTCTAGAACCTAGAGGCCGAGACGAGTTCCTTCCTAGACCACAATCTCAAGATACCGAAGTCAACAATGTGTTTGACACCACCACCACCACATTCATTCACTCACTAACCAAGCTTGTTTATCGAGTTAGCACACCTCGCATTCAATCGAAGGACGTAGTTAGCTCATTAGCTATTCGACTTGAATGCCATGAAGACTTGGTATTTTTTAGGGTCAATAGTTACGCAATAGACTTTTCACAATATTCATAGCGGAAAAGGCTCTCTCCATTGAAGTAGTAGCAACAGTAGAATCAAAGCTAATGTGATTAACATATACACATGATTATATACTATTTTCCTCCCTGTCCCCACCATATTTTTGTAGGATAATTTCTTTCAGTTGTGAAAATTCACTACTTGAACGCATAACAATAATATAATACCCAAGTTGATATATTTTACAAAATAATAAGAATGGCAACTCATCTTTGAGACATTTTATCAAGCAGTCCAAAAGTATGTATGCAAGACAACTCCAACTTTTAAAGGGGCATCACCCTAGTCATCCACAAAGATTCTCCGAAATTCATAGCCTTCGAGCTAAGATTCAGACAATCCAAAAAGGTGACTCTTCGATGACTGATTATCTCAACTCCATTAAAGAAATTTTTGATAAATTGGCTGCTGCGGGTGAGCTAATCTCTCAGTTTGATTTGGTAGCTTATACTTTGTCTGGTCTTCCTGATGATTACAAATCCTTTGTTGATTTTATAGAAACAAGGAATGAGTTAGTTACTTCTGATGAACTGCATGGTTTACTTTTGAGCAAGGAAATTTCTCTTCAAAAGCGTAAAACCTGATCATCTGCATCTAATATATTTGCTCCATTTCATGCTTATGCTGCTCAATCCTTTAATAATTCTGGTTCTCAGTCTGGATTTCGAGGGAATTATCGAGCAACAATCAAAATCGTAATTGCAATCCCAATTTTGGGGGTAATCGCTCTACTAATCAAACATGTGGTATTCTTGGTGCTAGTCTATCTCGATCTCGTAACTTTTTCCTCTCTGGTAAATCTATTCCATGTCAGCTTTGCAATCAGTATGGTCATCAAGCCCTTCATTGTGGTCGTTTATCTCAATTTGCTTCTTCAATGACTTCTGGCCACAATTAGGTTTCTGGTTCACCTCAGTTTTCAGGTTATTCACCTATGGCTATGTCTACAACAACCACTTCTATACAAAATTATTGGATAACAAACAGTGGTGCCTCTTATCATGTTACTCCAGATCTTTCATTCTTCAACTCTGCCATTCCATACACAGGTAGTGAACAACTATTTGAAGGAGATGGTAAAGGTCTGTGTATATCTCATATTGGTCATACCTTTATACGCACACCTACTGCTCCTTTTCGTCTTAATGATGTTTTACTTATACCTCAAGCATTTCATAATCTGTTATCCGTGCACAAGTTTATCCATGAGAATTGGTGTTCTCTGACGTTTGCTCCTTTTTGGATTCTATATTAAGGATCTAAGAACTGGGAAGATGCTCTTCCAGGGCCCCAGTGAAGGTGGTCTTTATCTTTTCTACTTAACAGCTTCAAATAGATCTTATGGAATCATAGTGTCTCCTCGTGCCTTGATGGTTGCAAAGGCTGATATTCATCTCTGGCATAGAAGACTTGGACACCATTCTATTGCAGTTTTACATTCTGTTTTACGTAACAACCATTTACTTGTACTTGGTTCAGTAAATAAATTGCAAGTTTGTGTAGCTTGTCAAATGGGCAAAGCTTCTAAGCTTCCATTCTCTGTGTTGCCTTGTAACTCAGTTAAACCATT
Source organism: Pyrus x bretschneideri (assembly GCF_019419815.1). Taxonomy (NCBI): domain Eukaryota; kingdom Viridiplantae; phylum Streptophyta; class Magnoliopsida; order Rosales; family Rosaceae; genus Pyrus; species Pyrus x bretschneideri. Next base: position 220,265 of record NW_025999437.1, read on the forward strand.
CTATTTGGTTCATACAGATGTATGGGGACCTTCTCCTACCTCCTCTTGTACTCGTTACAAATATTACTTAATACTAGTGGATGATTTCACAAAATACAGTTGGTTATATCCTTTATATCTTAAATCTGATGTTGCTTCAATACTTCAAACCTTTATTCTCAAAGTCCAAACACTGTTTGCCTATAAAGTTCAATGCCTCAGATTCGGGGGGGTGAGTTTTTAAACAAAACACTCCAAAGTTTCTTCAATGCTCAAGGCATAACACATCAGCATACACTTGAACGAAATGGGTGTGCTGAGAGAAAACATCGCCATGTTGTTGAAATGGGCAGGACTTTACTTTCTTAGAGTGATCTCCAATCCAAATTTTGGGTTAAAGCTTTTCGAACATCAGTGTATCTCATTAACAGGTTGTCTTCACAGACTTCCACTTTGAGTTTATGGGAACAATTATTTCAAGCTCCACCAAATTATTATACATTGAAGCCTTTTGGTTGCGCATGCTATCCATGGTTGAAACCTTATTCCAGTCACAAGTTGGAACCCAAGAGTAAGCAATGCATCTTTCTGGGTTATAGTTTGAATCATAGTGACTATAGGTGCTATGATCCATTAACTAAGAAACTCTATATCTCAAGGCATGTTGTGTTTGATGAGGGTGTTTTTCCTGATCTTCAACACAACTTTTCAGTTTCTCCATGTTCTGCACTATTCAATTCCATTTTTATAACTCCTCCAATCTCAGTTACTATACCTGTGCCATCTTCTTCTCAAATTACAGACCCTCAAGCTTAGATCTCTGCAAGTCCTAATGACTTTTTTGCACCACCAATGGATGTTCCAACATCTCTTCCTTCCACATTTCATTCATCAATCAATGTCTCCGATCATAATGTTGTAGCACCAGATTCAAATCAACATATTGCAGCACCTATCAACACTCATCCTATGATTACTAGAGCTAAATTTGGTATTCATAAGCCCAAAGTTTTCACTGCTACAAAGCATCCTCTTTCTTCTTCAGTTGATCCTCTCACCAAAATACCATCAGCTCCAACTACTTATCTCCAAGCTTTTAAATATGCACCTTGGATGGCAACAATGCAAGCTAAGTTTCAAGCTCTTCACTCCACTGGTACATGGGATTTGGTGCCTCATCATCCTTCTTACAATCTTGTTGGTTGTAAATGAGTCTTCAAAGTGAAATACAAGGCAGATGGGTCTATAGAAAGGTATAAAGCACGTCTAGTTGCTAAGGGGTTTTCATCAACAAGAAGGATTGTATTTCTCAAAAACTTTCAGTCCCGTGGCTAAACCACAAACCATTTGGATTTTTCTTTGCATTGCAGTGCATTATGATTGGTTTATTCATCAACTAGATGTAAGCAATGCATTTCTACATGGTCATTTAAAAGAGGATGTCTATATGGTGCAGCCCATTGGTTTTGTTAATACTTCCAAACCCACTCATGTTTGCAAACTTAAGAAATTGCTATATGGTCTTAAACAGGCTCCTAGAGCCTGGTATGAAGCTTTTTATCGGGCTATTTTGTCCTTGGGATTCTCTTCATCTTCATCTGATACAAGTCTTTTCATAAAGAAAGACACCACTATTACTTTCATCTTGGTTTATGTCGATGATATAATCATCACTGGCAGCTCCTCTTAAGTCTACCAAACTATTATTTCTTAGCTGCAAGCTATTTTTCTGTTAAAGATCTTGGTGATATTCACTATTTTTTGGGAATTGAAGTGCAACGATCTTCCAAAGGTCTATTTCTACATCAATCAAAGTATGCCTTGGATCTACTTAAGAAAACTGATATGTTAGGAGTCAAACTCTACAAAACTCTAGTCAGTTCTTCTAAATTAGATCACTCTGGAACTCCACTTTCGGATCATACTTCCTATAAGTCCATTGTTGTTGCATTGCAATATCTTACCTGGTCTTGACCTGATCTAGCTTTTGCAGTGAATCAAGTGTGCCAACACATGCAGACTTCACGAACCATTCATTTGCAAGTTGTTAAGCGTATCTTGAGATATCTCAAAGATACCATTGACTCAGGTCTATGGTTTACAAAGGGTGCTCAACATCTCACAGCTTGGTCAGATGCTGATTTGGTTGGTTGTCCTATTGACAGACGCTTTACAAGTGTCTATGTGTTTTTGGGACCAAACTTGGTTGCTTGAAGTGCTAAGAAACAATTCACAATGGCTCGGTCATCCATTGAGGCTGAGTACCGATCTCTTGCAAACACTGTTGCAGAAATTTCGTGGATAACCAAGATTCTTTCTGATATTTCATTCCCCCTTCTCTGTAAACTTGTCACCTTCTGTGATAACAAGAGTGCTGTTGCCCTAGCTTTCAATCTAGCCTTCCATGCTCAAACAAAGCATGTTGAGATTGACTATTATTTCATCTGTGATAAGGTTCTTTTGGGACAGATTGTTGTACAACATGTTAGTACATTGTCACAGATTGCTGATATTTTCACCAAGTCTCTTCCTGCTGATTGTTTTGCTTCCTTGATGGACAAGCTTTCAGTTTGCTCCTCTACCTTTAGCTTGAGGGGGTGTGTTAAGAGTACTGAAGGTTCACAAGGTTATCAAAGGTGTAAAGCACCAGATTAGACCTTTAGTCTATGTGTTGGTTAGGGAATGTTGAGTCAGCTAAGTTAGTTTTGGTATTTATGTATAAATACTCAATGCACACAAAACACTCATGTAATGGAGAATACATTTACACAATTCCCTCTCTCTCTACATTTCTCTCTCTCTCTCTCTCTCTCTCTCTCTCTAAAATTCTGAACTTGCTAAGTTTCTGTTTTCTACAGATAGCTTGTGTAAGACCAAGACACAGCGTTGTAGCTTCCACCAAAAGCACATTAGAAGGACCAAGAGGCTTAGCTCCAGCAATCAAAGCTCACCATTTTGAGATCGAATAAACAGAGTTTATAGAAGTATTTAAGAAATTGGAGGTGATGAGCTTAAACACTTTCCAGAATTTGGTGACGATCCAAATAACAATTACAAGATGGGGGGATAAAGTTTTGAACAACTATTTTTTTTTAAATTTCTTTTCAAGAAGTGATAATTAATAAGAACATAACAAGTACAAGATAATGTTAATTTTAAATAAGTATAAATTTTTGAGTGATCAATTTTTTATCATTTAGGTATTAAAGATGTCGACTTTATTCCAACGCCGATGTTTTTAAACACCATATATATTCCAAAACATCTTCCAACTTAATTAATTGTTCATATAAATGAAGGCATTACAAGAAAAATATACCACTTCTAATATCATCTTCCAAACCTGTGTGCACGTTCTGGTTCGATTTTTTGGTACTGGTGAATTACATGATGGTGGCCATGAAGAGATTAAAATGCCTCTGTAATTTTTTTCGACCATCAAAAAAGTGGACTACAATGACTAAGTCACCAGCTAGTCTCTTTTTATTAAAAAAAAAAAAAAAAAATCATATTTCAATGACCAACGTTCAGAAAGTTTATTAGGACGATTGTTACAATTTTGATAATAAAGAAAAAATCAAGATAAGATATTTTAGAGGAACGCAACAAGCAGTCATGACTCATGACACAACGGATGCCACAAAAAACTAAAGGTAGCTGGACGACTAGACTTTTCGTTGTTAACTTCTTATATATAAACGTGATACTAATGCTATCGTAGACAAAACTATACATGATAATGATATCACTTAAAAAGATAAAGAATTGATACAGCATAGACACCTAATCCACATTATCAAATCAACTCCATGGCTATGTTTAGATGTGGGTTTTCTGAGTTTCAAGGGATATACCGATGTTAAGTTTTTAAGGAATGAATCATAAAATGTCACTGGGAAGGGATTAGAAAAACTCTTCTTGAGCATTACAGATATATGAGAGAGATTTGCTAATTCCTTCATTGGGAGGTATTGTCTACAAATCCCCCTCACGTGCATTTACAATGTTCATGGAGGACTTTCCTAAGCCCTCTATATAATTTGACATCCCTCTCATGTGCATTTTATGATTCGTTACTTCATAACTTGACATCAATCTCTTGAGACGTGGAAACCACTATCCAAACATAGCCTATAAGTTTTCATCAAACCTTGCCGCTTGTTGTTCAAGTCCATGCACCTAATCTTCTTAATATGTAAGTTCTTTATGGAAACCAATTTCCACATTACATATTTTAGCCTTTCCCCCACCCATTTTTATTTGGGAAATTTCATTTAGAACCTAAAAACTTATTTCCACACCTAACTTAAATATTTTTACCATTGAACTCTCCACTTTAACCGTAAATTAATGTGAAATAAGAAAAATATATTGAAAGGAGATGAACCCATCTCAGCCCCACCAACTCCCACAACTTTCTGGCAACTTCTTCACTGACGCCAATAAATTTTTCGTGTTAGTGTCTTCTATTTTTAGGCTCCTTTTCTTTCTATTTGTTCTCATCCTCTATTCTCTCTCTCTCTCTCTCTCTCTCTCTCTCTCTCTCTCTCTCTCTCTCTCTCTCTCTCTCTCTCCCTCTCTCTCCCTCTCCCCTTCTACCCCTTTTTCTCTTTATTGCTCACTTCCTTCAACCGACAAATGCCGACGAAGATGGGAGCCTATAGAGTTTTCAAGTGTTACAGAGTTAGTGACGTGGAGAATCACGACCAAGGGTGCCTTTATGTTGTATGGAAGGCGTTTGATGTCAAAGCTAGAACGGAAGGTAAATGGGCTGCCATGGAAGGCAGTTTGATTTGAAGTTGCCTTGAAAAATCGTCGGCAAATCTCTGGTGGGGTTTGAGGTGGAAGAACGGTGGGTGTGGAAATACATTTTGATTTTGTTTTTTGTTTTTCGGTTTTATATAAGGGTGAATTAGGAATTTTAATAAAATATTTTTAGAGTTGGATGTAAAAAGAGGTTTAATGGATTTTAATAAAATTTTCCTTTTTATTTTTAACTATTACAAAAACAACAACAAAGCTTTTTTCCCACTAACTGGGGTAGACTATATGAATTTTAGAACGCATGTCTTCCGCAAATACTAAGTCTTTTCTTAGAGTTCCTTCCAAAGTCTTCCTAAGTCTTCCTTTATCCCTTCGGCCTTGAACCTCTGTCCCATAATCACATCTTCTAATCGGAGCGTCAGTAGGCCTTTGTTTCTTTTATTTTTAACTATTAAATTGATTAAATCAAACGGAAATAAACATGATCAAATAAGAGTGCGTGAGAAACTAAAAAATATGTGTGAAAATCATCTTCCTTCTTTAATCATTACCAGTTTCAAGAACGTCAAAAATCAGCATATAAGATTTAATTTATGGATGGCCAACACTCTAAACAGAAGTGAGATATTCTCCAGTTCTCTGGTCTCACTTCAACGGCCCGGATCTCCGAGTCCTTGAGTGCCAAACACAGATATACAAAGAGGATCTTGATTTCAATAGACACAGACAATACTAAACAGTAAACAATATGTCAAATTGTCTGTATTTTAGTTGAGGCTAATTCCAAATACTGTAGTTTCGTAGTGCTTCAAATGCGTCCATAGCCAAACATTCTTCGTTCCTAAAAGAGTTTGCAAAGTGTAATTTCATTCTTATTGAATTCTCTTAAAAAGTATATATTTGTGGCACTCTTTGATCGATATGCTTTTTAGCTAGGGAGCCATATATTCAAATTCTTGAGTGGTCAATTCCGATTTATCTGACTGTCAAATAATGATTATATTAAATACATATATTCATATGAATTATATATGACAGTTATATAATAATTATATCAAATACATGTAAATATTATAACTAGTCTCATCTCATTAATCACTTTTAATAATAAACACACATGTAAAACAATGTAACAATCCAAAGTTAAAGAGTATGTTTGGATGAGACAGACTTTCAATATATCTACTCATTTTACCTCTAGCTAATATTTCACAATTGAGTACCAAGTATATTATAATTTAGATACACTTCTAATAATAAATCCTGTCTTAGATATTCTCACAAATTTGTGCCCCAACCATAACAAGGTTCACCAATAGTTGAGCATCGGGCTGCGCCCTACCACTTTCTCTTGTATTTGATTTTCAATCCTCGTTTCTTTTCGGCGGATTGTCTCCTTCCGAGCAGTGCGGCGGGCGTCGCCTCCTCGGATGCGGGAAGCCAAATTTTTATGCCACCGTGATTATAAATTACTATTTATTACGATTATTGCTAATTATTATTAGAGTAATACTTGCATCATATGGAGAATATACATATTTTATCCTTATGAATAGTGTGTTATTACTACATAAATCGCATAATTAGAACCGTTTAACTTCCAAATCTTTATTAAAGAACATTTAAAAAAAATAATTATTCCAAACGGATCATTTAGTCAGCAAAATGAGTCATGTAAATAAACCGTTATTCATGAATATGCTAGTATAGTACTAACATTGTCGATTTGTCCTTACATTAGGATGTGTAAGTGATCTCTAGTTCAAATTAATGATTTTTTTTTAATAAGAAGTAAGAGTTAAATGATTATTATTATAAACATTTATACAATAAAGATATATAATTCGCAATGAGTGGGATATATCCATTCTCTTTACTAGGAATCAGAGCCGGCTTTGGGAGAGTGCGACTGGTTCCATGGCATAGGGCCCTAAAATTTCGGGGGCCCCCAAAAATATTTTTATTGAATATAATAATACATATAAAATAATATTATATAAAAATAATATATAGAAATACTAATCAAATCAAAATATATACATATAAAAATCTGATGGGCCAAAAGCCATCAGACTACTAGTCTACTACCTAAAAACCATCAGTCAGACTACTACCTAAAAGACTAAAGGGTTAAAAGTCATCAGACTACTAGTACTATATATACAAAAATATATAAAATAATAACTAATAAAGGGCAAAGTTAATCAATTGGAGAACTCCACTACTGAGGCAAACAATTCAGACTACTTCTCTCTCTCACGCCAAAATCCCATTGCTACATTTCACTTTTCTTCTTTTCACACCAGATTATCGTCACTACAGAGGCAAATAATTCAGCGCAGAGCACCAGAACTCTGTGCGAGTGTGAGTGTCCCAGACTCCCAGTGTAATTCCTTTTTCTCTTCGTCCCATTGTTATATTTCCCACAAATTATTAAACCGTAATTTATAAATTTATGAAATTAAAGAAAAACTTCCAAATCATAAAACTTCCAAATCATGAAGACAGTTCAACTGATCAGAGTGATGTAGACTTAGATCAAAATAAGATATTTACTAATTTAAGTATATTGACTCGAAAGTTGAAGATTTGGGTATTTCTCATAATTATTTTTTTTTCTTTTGTACCCTTCAGGACAAAATCAAAAAATCGCTAGACGCACACGTATTACGGACTATCAGGTTTCATTGTTCATACTTACTATAATTTTATTGTGATCTTTTTTGACACATAAAAGATGGCACCTACTAGAAAATATCTATCTGGCTACTTGAAGCATCAAAGAAAAAGAAAAGTTGAACAATTGATTCAGTCTAAAAAAGGAGCTATTGATAGGTTCTTTCTGCAAGAAAAAGAACCATAAAGTTCAGTGGATGATTTAATTACGGAACAACATGATGACAATGAGAAATTAGTTGATGATTTGGGCAATGATGAAATTGATGATGACCTTGATGAGAATAATAATCATGAGGATGCTCCTATTGTCACTGATCAACCGAGTGAGTCCATTCCCTCAAACATTTATGATCCTCAAATTTGGGATAGTCTTGATCCTAAATGGATTGGTCTGTTGGCAGAAAAAGGTCCTGCAAGAGATCTATTAATTGAGAAAAGTCCTAAAGATCAGTTTAATAGGCGTTTTAATGCAGCCTTTTACACTTGGTACTTATCCAATGGAGAGAAACATGATAGAGATTGGCTAGTCTATTCAAGGGATGTTGATAAAGTGTTCTGCTTTTGTTGTAAATTATTCAAGAAAGGGCCTCTCAAAGGTCAATTAGCAAATGAGGGCTACAAAGATTGGACACATCTCAATGTGAGGCTTAAAGAGCATGAAAACAGTTTTGATCACATCTCGAACATGACCACTTGGATTGATTTGCGTCTTAGATTGCAGAAAAATGAAACAATTGACAAAGTTGTGCAAGACCAAATCAAGAAAGAAAAAGAGCATTGGAGGGAGTTATTACGAATGTTGATTTCCATTTTGAAATATTTAGCTAAACACACACTGGCTTTTCATGGAAATAACGATACGCTTTATCAAAGAAGTAATGGAAATTTTATGGGCCTAGTTCAAATGATGGTTGAATATGATCCATTGATAAATAATCATCTTCAACGCTTCCAAAATAATAAGATTTGTTATCATTATCTTAGTCATACCATCCAGAATGAGTTGATATTGTTGATATCTTGTGAAATCAAAGCTGCAATCATTCAAAAAGTCAAAGAAGCTAAATATTTTACCATGATACTTGATTGTACTCCTGATTTTAGCCACCAAGAACAGATGACCTTGATCATAAGATGTGTGGATATGAACAATACTCCAGTAAAAGTAGAAGAATATTTTTTGCAATATCTGATTGTGAATAACACATTAGGAGAAGGACTGTTTGAAGAGTTGCAGAATGCATTAAAAGTTCTTGATCTTGATATTGATGATGTAAGAGGGCAATGTTATGATAATGGATCAAATATGAGAGGGAGACATCAAGGTGTACAAAAGAGGCTTTTGGATTGTAAACACGAAAAATTCCTGAAACAAGAAACAAGAATACGTGTACAAAAATAATATTTTTGTATTAATGATTTTTAGGGTTACAATCTCTTTGTAATTGGATCCTCTGATTCTATCTTCGTAGGGTGTAGGTTTGTGGATGAGCTGTTGATCCAAAGGGCCGTCGGGGCTTGATCTAGGGATGAACAGTTGATGAATGGATCTTCAAGGGGCGTTGGGCTTGATCTTGAAGAATGGGTGTATAGGTTTGTTGAGATTGTTGATCCAAAGGGCCGTTGGGGCTTGATCTTAGGATGAACGGATGATGAATGATGAACACTTTCTTCAAGGGGCCGTCGGGGCTTGATCTTGAGTCGGTGGAAGTTCTTCAAGGGCCGTTGGGGCTTGACCTTGAAGGAAGATTTGACGAAGAACGAAGAGTGCTTTCTTGATCATTCGGGATTTTCTTGAGAGCTTTAGAGTTTCAAGGGTTCAAGGTTTTGGTGTAGGTTTCTAAAATTCCTTCCTTTTTTTCTCTTGATGGAGAAGCCTATTTATAGGCTTTGAGAGTGAATCACCACCATCCATTTTTTTGGTGAAGTGAGTGGATGTTGTAGGTGAAGTAAATGGAGTTGGTAGGTGAAGTAAGTGTGTGAGGTTGGTGAAGTAAGTGGAAGATGTAGGTGAAATAAGTGTGTGATGTAGGTGAAATAAGTGTGTGAGGTTGGTGAAGTAAGTGGAAGTTGTAGGTGAAATGAGTGTGTGATGTAGGTGAAATAAGTAAATGTTGTAATTTTAATACATTGGTGAACATTTATTTCACTGAAATTTCGATGTCTACATGGATATAAATCCTAGGGCAATGTACACTCCATATGGTTGCCATAGTCTTAACTTAACGCTTTGTGATATGGCAAATTCTTGTGGCAAAGCGAAAGACTTCTTTGGAATAGTACAACGTATTTACAGCTTGTTTGCAAATTCTACAAAATGATGACTGATTTTGAAAGAAAATATAAAAGGACTAACTCTCAAATCATTGTTGGCCACACGATGGGAAAGTCGTGTTGCGAGTGTTAAAGCAATTCAATCCCAACCTCTACAAATAAAAAAAGCTTTACTCCAATTAGTAGAAAGTGACAATGACTTAGTAACAAGAAGTGCAACTAAATCTATGGGGAACATACGACATTGGGAATTTTGAGTTTTTATTGGGTATGACTATTTGGTATGAAATATTGGCTACTGTTAATGAGGTTAGCAAAAATTTGCAATCTACAGACATGCTTATTGATGTTGCTATAGAACAATACAAGGATTGATTGCTTATTTTGAAAAGTACAGAGAAACTGGATTTGCGGAGGCTATGATTAATGCTAAAAAACTTGCTATTGAAATGGAAATTGATCCCGTGTTTCCAGAAAAGCATCAAGTTCGTAGAAAAAGACATTGTGATGAGAATGAAGGTGAATCATCCCAACCAACTGAACAATCAGCAGAGGAATCTTTTAGGGTTCATTACTTCTTGTATACAATAGATCAAGCTATTGGTTCACTGAAGAGAAAGTTTGAAGAATATCAAGCGTATGATGATATATTTGGGTTTTTGTTCACTTCGGAACGGCTGAATTTGATAGACAATGATAAATTGAAAGATTGTTGTGATCGGCTTCAAAACGTTCTCAAGAAAGATGAGCTCTTTGATGTTGATGGGGATGCATTATCAGTAGAGTTGAAGCTTTTACGAGAGCGTTTGCCAAAAGAAATAAAGACATTCATTGACATATTGAACTACTTGAAGAGGATGCGTTGTTTCCCGATCGCAAGCATTGCATACAGAATTTTGTTGACTATACCTGTTACTATTGCATCTGCAGAAAGGAGTTTCTCAAAGTCAAAGTTATTAAAATCATACTTGCGGCCAACCATGTTGCAGGAAAGGTTAAATGGACTAGCTTTGATATCGATTGAAAGTGATTTTTTAGACAAAATTGATTATGAAGGTTTAATTGATGATTTTGTAGCAAAAAATGCACGAAGAGCCATCTTTAAGTGAAGCTTCAGTGCTAGACTTTTTTAAGTTTTGTTTATTTGGTTTCTTTAGATTGAACTTATTGTTAGTTATTAGTACTATGGTTATTTTGTAGCTTTCTTTACATTTAATAATATTTAGAAACAAATGGTTAGTTAGTTTTAAAGTTTATTTCAATATTGCTTTTTAGCATCAATACGTTGTTCAATTTTTTTTTTTTAAATGTCTTATAAGAAGGGCCCCTTTTATGAATTTTGCACAGGGCCCTCAAAATTTCAGAGACGGCCCTCCTAGGAATGTAAGTATCATGCACTTTAAGAAAAGAGATCCTCTCCCCACATCAAATTTTAACAATCCAAACCGTCTATTTTGTAAGTCTTGATTCATATATCATCCTTAGAAAAATTGAATTCAATCTGAAACCATTTGTGTATTTAATTATCACAATAAAATTTTAATGTCTTCTTAGAATAAAGTATTCGTCAATTTCTTTGAACTTAATTAGATACCTCAAATATTTTTAATTTAGCTAATATTTTATAAAGATGATATATGAGATGTAACTTGAAAAATAAACAGTTAGAATCATAAAGCGATGTGATGTGAATCGCACAAAATAACCGTCATATTTGTAAAAATATGAGAAATCTCTTCCAGACCTACTGATCTCTTCCCTTAAAGATGTATTATCCAAAATTATTAGTCGGTAGGCGTGTGTCATTCTTCCTCGTGCGATAGGTACCTTTCACCTTTATAGTTGAATATATGCAGAGGAAATTTCCTGCAAGTTTCCCTGCAATTATATATAGTTTAGCTTTTTCACTACCCTCCAACTCCAAGTGGGGAATCCACTGACTTTTGTCACTCACTTTACAATACATAAACACAGAGTGTTTTTCTATGTTTATATTATTTTGGCGGGCTCCTCTGCACCTGAAAGTGAGTCCACAGCAGAGGCCACCTCCTTATAGGCTCCACACTATTAGGCCATCTCCACC